>NW_018408762.1:330554-391312 GCF_002113885.1 Mizuhopecten yessoensis | reverse complement strand
CTCATACCACACACTGCAGCATAATCACAAAGCACTAAAATCTCTCATACCACACACTGTGTAGTATTATCACAAAGCACTAAAACCTCTCAAACCACAGACTGCGCAGTATAATCACAAAGTACTAAAACCTCTCATACCACACACTGTGCAGTATAATCACAAAGCACTAAAATCTCCATACCACACACTGTGCAATATAATCACAAAGCACTAAAACCTCTCATACCACACACTGCAGTATAATCACAAAGCACTAAAACCTCTCATCAAAACCTCTCATACCACACACTGCAGCATAATCACAAAGCACTAAAATCTCTGATACCACACACTGTGTAGTATTATCACAAAGCACTAAAATCTCTCAAACCACACACTGCGCAGTATAATCACAAAGTACTAAAACCTCTCATACCACACATTGTGCAGTATAATCACAAAGCACTTAAACCTCTCATACCACACACTGCAGTATAATCACAAAACGCTAAAACCTCTCATACCACACACTGCAGTATAATCACAAAACGCTAAAACCTCTCATACCACACATTGTGCAGTATAATCACAAAGCACTAAAACATCTCATACCACACACTGTGCAATATAATCACAAAGCACTAAAACATCTCATACCACACACTGTGCAGCATAATCACAAAGCACTAAAATCTCTGATACCATATAATCACAAAGCACTAAAATCTCTCAGACCACACACTGTGCAGTGTAATCACAAAGCACTAAAATCTCTCAGACCACACACTGTGCAGTGTAATCACAAAGCACTAAAATCTCTGATACCATATAATCACAAAGCACTAAAACATCTCATACCACACACTGTGCAGTGTAATCACAAAGCACTAAAATCTCTGCACTAAAACCTCTCATACCACAGACTGTGCAGTATAATCACAAAGCCCTAAAACCTCTCATACCACACCCTGCAGCATAATCACAAAGCACTAAAATCTCTGATACCACATACTGTGTAGTATTATCACAAAGCACTAAACTCTCTGATACCACACACTGTGTCTAAAACCTCTCATACCACACATTGTGCAGTATAATCACAAAGCACTAAAACATCTCATACCACACACTGTGCAGCATAATCACAAAGCACTAAAATCTCTCATACCATACACTGTGCAGTATAATAACAAAGCACTAAAATCTCTCATACCATACACTGTGCAGTATAATAACAAAGCACTAAAATCTCTCATACCATACACTGTGCAGTATAATAACAAAGCACTAAAATCTCTCATACCATACACTGTGCAGTATAATAACAAAGCACTAAAATCTCTCATACCATACACTGTGCAGTATAATAACAAAGCACTAAAATCTCTCATACCATACACTGTGCAGTATAATCACAAAGCCCTAAACCCTCTCATACCACACACTGCAGTATAATCACAAAGCACTCAATTCTTTCATACCACACACTGTACAGTATAATCACAAAGCACTAAAACATCTCATACCACACACTGTGCAATATAATCACAAAGCACTAAAATCTCTCATACCACACACTGTGCAGTATAATCAATAATCAATAATTTTATCTGTAGGAACAATTCAAAATATATAAATCCGGAGAATTTGCAAGTATGAGGTACGTTATGATACATCTAGGATATTTCACCAGTATGAGGTACGTTATGATACATCTAGGATATTTCACCAGTATGAGACTAGGAAAAAGATGCCTGTTACGTATCCTCTGTCATGGAAGTGATATAAAGATCTAAAACGACAGAGGTGGCATACCAAGATCTATAAACCGCCAACAATGCATAAATATATGCTAAATATTCAAAGTGTCTTGATACAATTTTGACCACTGACTTCACCAACTCTGTACAGATTTGCTTTGTGAGTTCCTTTCAACTGTATGTTGACCACAACACTAGCTTAATGTGTGCCCTTTGCTTGATAAAGGACACATGTGTTTTTAAAAGCTTACTTTTGATGTACAACTAGTCGAGGGGCTGGAGACACAACATTCCCTTGTAAGTTGAACATCTGGTATAAATCAGATTATTACTGCCGTGGGTACTTGGGAGTCCCTGCCAGTAACTCAGATTCCGAAGGGGCGTGTTGTCCACACCGCAGAATCTGCCTTATAGACGAGTTCATTCTAGTCTGGTGTTTACAGGTTTTGGCTCAAAAGTTCTGATGACAGTTCACTGTTGAGCCAAAACATGTGAATAAAATACTGGAATAAATTAATCTGCCGTGTTGTCAATTAACTCTCCTTTGCTATTCATTTGTTTTCGTACAAAACCAATATAGTCTAAACTGTATCAATGCTTCTGACTAAAAGAAAATCTCTCCGTTTTTTCTCTTTACAAATGAAACCCTGACATGAAATAGCTATACATGTACTTAAAATATCAAAGCTTCATCATCTTTGTTTCTTTGTGTTTTTACTTCGAATGCTTCACTTTTAAATCACATACAATGTATACATTATTAAAACTGTTCACCATTCAAAGCAGATATAATCAGTGATAATCCCTGAAGGTATTTCTACTGCCAAAATCATTCTATGTAATTTCTCCAATGCATCAATGTAATCAACATTTCCCCTAGGTAACATACAAATGTAGAAAATTACAATTACAATTCAATTCAGAAAATTGAAATAGCAGAATTTTTTATACACTTTTGGCGAAATTGTCAAAGGATTCTAAAGTAAGTTTTTACAAAATGTACATTGACAATGTTCACAGAGACATGCTGTAGAGAAACGATTACATCCTTCCTCTTGTCTAAATGTTAATGAAAGTAGTTAGCAATTAAATATTTCAACATTGAAAAAGGAGCGAACATGAAATTAATATAACATTATTTCCACAGAGTAACATCACAAACTAGAACACTGACAGGTCAGTAAGGGCCCCGTCTTGTTGTAATATATCCCCCATAATCATCAAGAAGCAATCTGCCCATATAGCTGAGCTTCACGTTTGACATTTGGACTTCAACTGAATCGCAAGGAAGCAAAATATACATTTTACATGAACTATGATGTGAGTCTTGTTTCCTTCCACCTCCATATTTGCTGGGATAACAGAAATGTAAATACCGGTGCAATACTCATTTGTTAGCTTTGATATGTTTTATTTCACCTTAAATACCCCCTCCATCAAGAGCCAGGGTCAAAGTCAGAGATCCACTTTATCTTTGACCTTTGGACCCAAATGACCTGGCCTTTAACCCAGTGACCCTGATCTTTGGTCAGTTGACTTATTCTTTAATTCCAACCAACTTTGCTTCATAATGTCATAACAAAATGTTCATCAGGGAAAAGATACATAATATGACCTTGACCTTTGACCCAGTGACATTAACCTTTAGTCAATTGACTCCTTGTTTAATTCTGAGCAACATTGCTTCAAAGCTTCATAACGAAATGTTCACCAGTGAAAGATACAAAATTTAACATTGACCATTGACCCAATGACCTTGACCTTTGGTCAGTTGACTCATTGTTTAATTCTGACCAACATTGCTTCTTAGTGTCATAACAAAATGTTCATCAAAGAAAAGATACAAAATTTGACCTTGACCTTTGACCCAGTGATCTTGACCTTTGGTCAGTTGATTCTTTGTTTAATTCCGACCAACTTTGCTTCATAATGTCATAAAATGCTAATCAGTGAAAAGCTACAAAATTTGACCTTGACCTTTGACACAGTGACCTTGACCTCTGATCTTGACATTCGGTCGGTTGACTCCTGGTTTAATTTTGATCAACTTTGCTTCATCATGTCATAACAAAATGTTCATCAAGGAAAAGATACAAAATTTGACCTTGACCTTTGACCCAGTGATCTTGACCTTAGGTCAGTTGATTCTTTGTTTAATTCCGACCAACTTTGCTTCATAATGTAATAAAATGCTAATCAGTGAAAAGCTACAAAATTTGACCATGACCTTTGACAAAGTGACCTTGACCTCTGATCTTGACCTTTGGTCAGTTGACTCCTGGTTTAATTTTGATCAACTTTGCTCCATCATGTCATAACAAAATGTTCATCAATGAAAAGATACAAAATTTGACCTTGACATTTGACCCAGTGATCTTGACCTTTGGTCAGTTGATTCTTTGTTTAATTCCGACCAACTTTGCTTCATAATGTCATAAAATGCTAATCAGTGAAAAGCTACAAAATTTGACCATGACCTTTGACACAGTGACCTTGACCTCTGATCTTGACCTTTGGTCAGTTGACTCCTGGTTTAATTTTGATCAACTTTGCTTCATCATGTCATAACAAAATGTTCATCAGTGAAAAGATGCAAAAATTGACCTTGATCTTTGAACCTAATGACCTTCACCTTTGATCTCGATTTTTTACCTCAGTGTGTCTCTTTGTTTAATTCCGACCAACTTTGCTTCATATTGTCATAACATGCTCATTAGAGAAAAGCTACAAAATTTGACCTTTACCTTTGACCTACACCTCTGACCTTGACCTTCAGTTAGTTGACTTCTTTTTAAATTCTGATCAACTTTGCTTCATCAAGTCATAACAAAATGCTCATCAGTGAAAAGATGCAAAATTTGACTTGGACCTTTGAACCTTATGACATTGACCTTTGACCTTGACTTTTTAGGTTAGTGTGAATTTTTGTGAACTGAACATCTTGACCAAGTTTCATGTAAATTGGTCAATTAATACTAAAGTTATCAGCCAGGAACAAAATTTGGCGACGGACGGACAGACAGACAGACAGAGTGATTACTATAGGGCACCCGTATCTCCGACACGGGGCCCTAATTACCTCTTGGACCACAAACATTTTACATTAATTCCTTCTATCTAAGTTAATTTCAATCCCAAAATACACACCAAATGTGCATTAAAGCAGAAAATCTGAAAAGATTTTTGAGTAATAAAGTTTGAACTTTTTATGCTAAAATTCCATGATTTGGTTAATTACATTGAGGAGAAACGCGGAAGTCCTTCAAGTCTGATATTATGTTTATAATTGTTTTGCCTGTCGTAACTACGGTAATGGATTGTAGGGATAATGGAGTAAAGTCCACCAGCACGACCAAATGCTTCAGCATAAAATCACAACCACGTCACCGTCCTCCCTACATCAATACTGCAGTGATTGCCTCAGGTTTGGTGATATAAATATCCAAGATACCTGACCATCAAAGTATAGGCCTGGTTAACTCATTCACCCCTAAGTATTTAAACTGAACTTGCCCAGTCTATGATTTGGTAAGGTTCAAATGTGACTTTAAGGGTGAACGGGTTAAAACACTCTGAAATTTTAGAGGCAAATTCCTCAACAGTTTAAAAAACATGACAATAAATAAAACCTTTATAAAAGTAGGAGTGGGCATTCGGTGAAGATGGTAAATAACCTAAGGAATAAAAGTTTGCTGGTAATCAAGAAATTCTTTATTTGAGTATTTGTTTCTGAAAATATATTAACGATTTTTCTAAAATGTACATTAATAACGCAGAAGGTTATTTATAAGGGCTTTAAAGTTTTTCTGATGGGTTGGTTGAAGGATAAACTTTCGTAGCACACAGAGTATCTATTTCATTAACAGTGGAATTTAATACAAACATTCATGCTTTGCTTAACATTCATGATGTCTTAATGTTTATCCGGGAAATCTCAGTCTGATTCAGAAGTGAAATGGAATATTACCATCTGGTTCTGGCTGACTGATGGAACAGCCACTTTGTTAAACCTGCCTATCCAAGAACTGGAGTGTTAATTAACATGAAGACGAAATAGTTCTGTAACAATTAATGAGATATTTCAGTGACATTAAAATCACACATTTATCACCTGTGAATATTTTCTGTAGATTATTACCTTTTGATAAATACAATTTACATCTGATTATCAAGCTTTCATACCATCAACTGAAGCTCAAAATGTCTTGTGTTGTCTAATAATAACTTTACTGAACTTGATTGAATAATAATATTTATAACAAGACCTCTTGTAAAAACAATACATAACGAGAGAAAAACACCCAAACAGATTTTATGAAGCCCTTCCACAATCAAGAGGCCCAAGAGCCTTATCACAATTACAGGAGTTAAAACTGATCATGTTTCAACCTATTGGAGGCCACCTTGGCCATCTTGGATTTTTCAGATCAGTACAAAAGCAACAACCTTTTAGGGGGCCTGTTAAAGGTCGTTTGTACCAAATTTGGAGTCGTTTGGTTCAGTCTTTCTTGAGAAGTCAAATACATTTCAGCCAATCAGATGTTCCAGCAGCCATCTTTGATTTCTGGCTGGCACATACAGTAAGAACAACTAGAACACTGACAGGTCAGTAAGGGCTCCGTCTTGTGGCAATATATCCCCCATAATCATCAAGAAGCAATCTGCCCATATAGCTGAGCTTCACGTTTGACATTTGGACTTCAACTGAATCGCAAGGAGGCAAAATATACATTTTACATGTACTATAATGTGAGTCTCGTTTCCTTCCACCTCCATATTTGCTGGGCTAACAGAAATGTAAATACCGGTTCAATACTCATTTGTTAGCTTTGATTTGTTTTATTTCACCTTATATACCTCCTCCATCAAGAGCCAGGGTCAAAGTCAGAGATCCACTGTGTCTCTGACCTTTGGACCCAAATGACCTTGACCATTAACCCAGTGACCCTGATCTTTGGTCAGTTGACTTGTTCTCTAATTCCAACCAACTTTGCTTCATAATATCATAACAAAATGTTCATCAGTGAAAAATACAAAACTTCACCATGACCCTTTGAACATCGTAACCTGGACCTAAGGTCAGTTGACTCTGTGTTAAGTTCTGAACAAATTTGCTACATAATAACATAAAAAAAAGTTCATAAGTAAAAAGATACAATAATTGATCTTGACATTGACCACCTGACTTTGACCTTAAGTCAGTTGACTCCTTTTTAAACTCAGACCAACTTTGCTTCATAATATCATAACAAAATGTTCATCAGTGAAAAGATACAAAATTTAACCTTGACCTTTGACCCAGTGACCTTACCCTTTGATCAAATGACTCCTTGTTTAATTCCCACAAACATTGCTTCAAAGTGTCATTATGAAATATTCACCACCACAAAAATGCCAAATTTTACCTGGACCTTTGACCAAGTGACCTTGACCTTAAGTTAGTTGACTCTTTGTTAAATTCCGACCAACATTGCTGCATAATGTCATAACAAAATGTTCATCAGGGAAAAGATATAAATTTAACCTTGACCTTTGACCCAGTGCCCTTGACATTTGGTCAGGTTGACTCCTTGTTTAATTCTGGTCAACTTTGCTTCATTATGTCATAACAAAATGTTCATCAGTGAAAAGATGCAAAATTTGACCTTGACCTTGACCTCTGAACCTAATGACCTTGACCTGTGACCTTGACTTTTTACCTCAATGTGTATTTTTGTGAACTGAACATCTTGATCAAGTTTCATGTAAATCGGTCAATAAATACCAAAGTTATCAGCCAGGAACAAAATTTGTGGACGGACAGACAGACAGACATCGTGATTACTGTAGGGCACCCGTATCTCCAATACGGGGCCCTAATTAATGTCATGAGGAACATTTGTAGCAGGTCTGGCTTCAATCAGTGAAGCCATTCCTGAGAAGAACTCGAAAATGTCTCAGCCAATCAGAGGCCAAGGCAGCAATCTTAATTTTCAGATCGACACAAAAAGTAAGAGTACAAAGTACATGTTTGGGATAACACCACTACATGTGTACCAAGTTTAAAGTCAACTGCTTCAGCCATTCTTGAGGAGAAATAAAATATGTCTTAGACAATCAGAGGGTATCCTGGCTTTCATATCGGCACAAAAAAAGCAACACATTTTGGGACCTCTTAAAGAATATTTATACAAAATTTGAAGTCAAGCCATGCTATCATTCTTAAGAAGTTGAAAATGTTTCAGCCAATCAGATGCTAGGGCAGCCATCTAGGAGTTTTGAATTTGCATGAAAGGTAAGCACATTTATTGGCAATTCCATAAGAAACATTTGTAACAAGTCTGAAGTCAATTGCTTCAACCATTTTTGAGAAAATGTCTCTGTCATTCGGACACTAGGATGTCCATCTTTGATTTTATGTTTGGAAGGAAAAGTACACGTATGGGACCTAATACGGGACATTTGTATCAAGTTTGAAGTCAATCAATTAAATGATTCTGAAGAAGAAGTTTTATGCAAGACCCATGTCGCACAGTGCAAGACACACATCAACAGATGAAGACAAATGGCAATGGCTCACATAAGCAATCATGTGAGCTAAAATAAATTCAAATTCAATTCTATTGAAAGTAGAAATCCACATGCCCAAGGAAAGATTCTCCTCACCTAATGAATTGGTTTGTTTGTGTTTTACGTCCTATTAACAGCTATGGTCATTTAAGGACGTGCCATGTTGTGTTGTCACCTAATAAAACTTACTAAGACCAGTTGGTTGATGCTACAGAGTTAATTCGGTATTGACAGAGACGTAGAATTACACCAGGCGGTACATCACATGTTGTAGCTGCTTTTCACAGCAATATAAAATCTTACCCATGTAGGTATAGACCAGTGGTCATGTGTATCAAATGAAACGAGTTTTAGGGTAAAGCCTGTGGTTTCTTCAATGGTGGAAGATACACAAAAGTATGCAGCTAAGGCAGTTGAGTGAGATGCCCAGGTTACATATTCATAGATTCAATAACAACAGGCAAAGGAGCAGTTCGTTCTTATAGTTCATTAAAAGTGTCACAAAAATTAACTATTTTTCAGAATAGCAGGAATATGAAGACTGTAAGGAGATGGGCATTACTACCATTAAAAAAATATTGATATGTTTCTCTGACACAAAAATTACAGTATCCTTTTCTGATGCATGCATTCAGCTGACATTTCCAATGCTACGACATTCCAACAGCCAGACAGTAGGCCTCGACCCTCAGTGAGGCTGTACAGATGTCAGACTATATTATAGGGTGGTCACATTACCACCTGGTACTAGACCAGTGGTATCACCCCCAGTAGGACCAGACAGTAGGACTCGACCCTCAGTGAGGCTGTACAGATGTCAGACTATATTATAGGGTGGTCACATTACCACCTGGTACGTATACTAGACCAGTGGTATCACCCCCAGTAGGACCAGAAAGGTCCTACAACATCACCTCATTACCACCTGGTACTAGACCAGTGGTATCGCCCCAAGTAGGACCAGACAGTAGGACCCCCTCAGTGAGGCTGTACGGATGTCAGACTATATTATAGGGTGGTCACATTACCACCTGGTACGTATACTAGACCAGTGGTATCACCCCCAGTAGGACCAGAAAGGTCCTACACCATCACCACATTACCACCTGGTACTAGACCAGTGGTATCACCCCAAGTAGCACCAGAACGGTCCTACAACATCACCACATTACCACCTGGTACTAGACCAGTGGCCATGGTATCACCCCAAGTATGACCAGAAAGGTCCTACAACATCACCACACTACCACCTGGTTCTAGACCAGTGGTATCACCCCAAGTAGGAACAGAAAGGTCATACAACATCACCACATTACCACCTGGTACTACACCAGTGGCCATGGTATCACCCCAAGTATGACCAGAAAGGTCCTACAACATCACCACGCTACCACCTGGTACTAGACCAGTGGTATCCCCCCAAGTAGGACCAGAAAGGTCATACAACATCACCACATTACCACCTGGTACTACACCAGTGGCCATGGTATCACCCCAAGTAGGCCCAGAAAGGTCCTACAACATCACCACACTACCACCTGGGACTAGACCAGTGGCCATGGTATCACCCCAATTAGGACCAGAAAGGTCCTACAACATCAACACACTACCACCTGGTACTAGACCAGTGGCCATGGTATCACCCCAATTAGGACCAGAAAGGTCCTACAACATCAACACATTACCACCCAGACTATATTATAGGGTGGTCACATTACCACCTGGTACGTATACTAGACCAGTGGTATCACCCCCAGTAGGACCAGAAAGGACCTACACCATCACCACATTACCACCTGGTACTAGACCAATGGCATCACCCCCAGTAGGACCAGAAAGGTCCTACACCATCACCACATTACCACCTGGTACTAGACCAATGGAATCACCCCCAGTAGGACCAGAAAGGTCCTACAACATCACCACGCTACCACCTGGTACTAGACCAGTGGTGTCACCCCAAGTAGGACCAGAAAGGTCCTCCAACATCACCACACTACCACCTGGTACTAGACCCGTGGCCATGGTCTCACCCCAAGTAGGACCAGAAAGGACCAACAACATCACCACACTACCACCTGGTACTAGACCCGTGGCCATGGTCTCACCCCAAGTAGGACCAGAAAGGACCAACAACATCACCACACTACCACCTGGTACTAGACCAGTGCCCATGGTACCACCCCAAGTAGGACCAGAAAGGTCCTCCAACATCACCACACTACCACCTGGTACTAGACCCGTGGCCATGGTCTCACCCCAAGTAGGACCAGAAAGGACCTACAACATCACCACACTACCACCTGTTACTAGACCAGTGGTATCACCCCAAGTAGGAACAGAAAGGTCATACAACATCACCACATTACCCCCTGGTACTAGACCAGTGGTATCACCCCAAGTAGGACCAGAAAGGTCATACAACATCACCACATTACCACCTGGTACTAGACCAGTGGCCATGGTATCACCCCAAGTAGGACCAGAAAGGTCCTACAACATCAACACATTACCACCTGGTACTAGACCAATGGTATCACCCCCAGTAGGACCAGAAAGGTCCTACAACATCAACACATTACCAAAAGGACTAAGGCTGGCAATATTCCAAATTTGACAAAAGAAATCTCATATTTCAAAAATGTTTTCACAGTTCAATAAGATGATCTGTGCTGTCTCAGAATTAACGTGTACATGTACTTGAATACTCACCACACTATATTCAAACACAGTATAATTGATTAAATTTCTGTTTTCAATTTATTTTGAAATGTTTCGTATATTTCAACGTTTGTCTAGTATCCACTTATGTACACACTGTAAGTCTCATAATACCCAGTGGAGATGGATTTCTGAGTTAATTCCCAAGGAGACACCTTCATGAATTAAAAAATTTCACATTTTTAAAATATTCTCAATAAAAGCAAATAATTCCATATATTAAGTCTTCTTGGCTTAAGAATGTTCCAGACTAAATGAAACTTTATACTACTCTATCCCAGCATGCTACATTGAGTACTGGTCAAATATCATCAACAAGAGTCACCTGGTATTGTGGAAGAAGTATTCATATATTTGACCCCTGTGACATTGAAAGTAGGTCAAGGTAATTTATTTGGAGAAACTTTATAGCACTCTGTTCCAGGTTCCTACATGAACTAGCCAAGTATTATTACTCTGGGCCTACTGGTTATTCTGAAGTTGTTTTTACATATTTGACCCTGTGTGACCTTGAAATTATGTCAAGGTCATTTATTTGAGGAAAACATATAGCACTCTGTCCCAGGTACCTACTCGCCTTATATCATTGCTCTAGGCCTCCTGGTTATTGAGAAGAAGATGTTTTAAGTTCTTTGAACACATTTGACCCCTGCTACCTTGAGAGTAGGTCAAGGTCATCAATATGATTATAGCACTCGGTCTAAGGTACCAACTAGCCAAGAATCATTACTTTGGGCCTCTTGCTTATTCAGAAGAAGTTGTTTAAAGGTTTTTGAACACATTTTACCCCTATGACCTTGAAAGTAGGCCAAGGTAATTTATTTGAGGAAATTAAAAGCACGTTATGCCAGGTACCTACTGGCCAAGTATTATTACTCTGGGCCTCCTAGTTATTCAGAAGAGGTTGTTTAAAGGGTTTTACATATTGAACCCCATGTGACCTTGAAAGTTGAGCATGCAAGGTCATTTATTTGAGGAAAATTTATAGCAATCTGTCTATGGTACATAACATACTTGCCAAATATCATGGCCCTAGGTCCTTCAGTTCTTAAGAAGTCATTCAAACAAAACAATGACGGACAGACGATCGATGGACAACACATCATACATATACACAGATACATAGATCATACCATTAGCTCAACTGGCACTTTGTGAGCTAAAAACCAACAATGAGAGGTCATGAATTCAAGCACAGGTAACTATACACAATGATTTATTATAAATAATATGTCAAACTCGGTAAAATGACATCAATGTCTTACCTGTATATAATGAAAATGCCATGCAGTTTCATGTGAAATGGAAAATGTAAGTATAAACTGGGGACTTACCTTTAGGTAGTCAGCATTGTTCTTTTTAAAGAAGCTTTATATTATTTATACATGTACACTATATTAGCTAACTGAGAACGGTTATATGTAGAGTGATATGACTTGTAACACTACTGTGCAGTGACCGGTACCAATTCACCTGAACAGTTCAAAACAATGATTGGCCTGATCTGAAGTCATGGAGACATTTCAAGGCCTCACAGACCACATAGGGTGAGTTACGGTGCCACGAAACCAAAGGCTGATAAGGTAGACTGTTAGGCGCTAGATTTCTACATGCGTCCTCAATGTTGACACAAAACTGGCAAAAAGTTTCAAGATTTCACCTTAAATAAGGATAACATTTCCCCAAGGTTTAATCACTTTCCCTTGCCTCAGTGTGTGTTACCTGTTAATCACGTCACTCCCTGTCTGGAAAGTGTGGTATTATCTCACTGCTTAATTGCACAGTTTAAATATACATGGTTTCAAAATGAGAAAAGTTCTCAGGATGCCTGGTTATCTTTTTTGTTGTAAACATATTTTCAGAAGAGTCCATGGTGTAGCTGGAGTCTGTGTTACATCTGACATTTTATCTTGCAAGTTTAATAAGAGTTGGTCACTTGGTCTGTGTACGGGTTAGGGTTAGGGTTAGGGTTAGGGTTACCCCTAACCCTAACCCTAACCCTAACCCATTCGTACTAAACTTTTGACAGGTCATACATGATTTATCTGCCTTGATTCAGGAGGAAAGGAACCAGTGCCTGTCGCCAAACCTCTGACAACTCCATTACCCACACATTGTAGAGAGGAATTTGAGTGGAAAGAAACCCACTGTAATAGTATATTATTACTTATCTTTTGCTTTTATTGTTGTATTTGTAAGTTGTTTTAGTTTATATTATGTCTAGTTTGGACCTTATCTTTTCCTTCCCTGTCTTATTCCTAGTTCTATTCTCGATCTTGATACTTCCTAAAGCCTCCCTTGGAATCCCCATACTTTGACTGCATTGAATTGTTTTCCCATGTGAATTTAACAAAACAATTGGTTCTGTCCCCAGGCTGGGACATACATAATTCCTTAACAAGAGCCCCAATGGGCCTGCAACGCTCACCTGGTAATAATCTCACACTTGTAACCTTAAAGTGATCTTAAATAAAGCTACAGGCAAAATATCAGTATTTATGACTATAAGTCATTCAAAAGAACCTATTAAAAGATTTAAAAACATTTGAACCATGTGACCTTGAAAATCGAACAAGGTCATTACATTGAACAAACTTTATAGGCCTTCACCTCGGCATGTAACTTGCAAAATATCACCACCCTAGACCTTTGGTTTTTGAGATTAATAAGGTCATTTAAATGTTTACACATATTTGACTAAATGTGACGTTGAAAGTGAGTCAAGGTCATTCATTTGAACAACTTTGGTAGCCCTTTAACCAAGCATGCTACTGACCAAATATCAACATCCTAGGCCTTTTGTTATTCAGAAGAAGTTGTTTTCAAGATTTTAAACGTTTTTGACTCCTGAGTGTGACCTTGAATATGGGTGAAGGTCCTTTATTTGAACAAACTTGGTAGCCCTTTATCCCAATTTGCTTCTGGCCAAATATCATCAGCCTGCGCCTTTTGGTTATTTAGAAGAAGTTGTTTAAAGTAAGATATTGACGCCGGACGCCAGACAGACAACTGATGCCGCGCCACAGCATAAGGGCCAGATGAGCTAAAAAGGGTAGTTGTTGTTGACAGTTCCCTGCTTAATGATCAACATTAAGGGCAAGCCCAACAAATGTCATGGTCATTAATTGGTAGCCATTCATCCTAGCATGCTACTGGCCAAATATCAACATCCTAGGCATTTTGGTTATTCAAAAGAAGTTGTTTAAAATTTTGACCCATGTGACCATGAATATGAGTCAAGGTCATTCATTTTAACAAACTTGGTAGCCCTTTATCCAAGCATGCTAACGGCCAAATATCAACATTCTGGGCCTCATGGTTATTCAGAAGTCATTTAAAGATTCAAACATATTTGACCTCTGTGACCTTGAATATGGGCGAAGTTCATTTATTTGAACAAACTAAGTATTCCTTCATTCCAGCATGCTACAGACCAAATATACCATCCAGGTCATTTAGGTTATTCAGAAGAAACTGTTCAAAGGTATTTTAAGACAATTAACCCTCTGTGACCGTGAATATGGATGGAGGTCATTCATTTGAACAAACTTGGTAGCCCTTCATCCCAGCATGCTACTGGCCAAATATCATCACCCTGGACATTTTGGTTATTCAGAAGAAGTTGTTTGAAGTTTTTAACATATTTGACCCCTGTGACCTTGAATATGTGTGAAGGTCATTTATTTGAACAACCTTGGTAGGCCTTCATCCTAGTTTGCTTCTGTCCAAATATCATCATCCTGCGCCTTTTGGTTATTCAGAAGAAGTCGTTTAAAGTAAAATATTGACACAGGACGATGGACAGACAACGGATGCCGCGCCACGGCATAAGCTCACCTGGCCCAAAGGGTCACGATGAGCTAAAAATGGTAGTTGTTGTCGACAGTTGCCTACTAAATTATCATTATTAGGGCAAGCCCAACAAATGGTGTACCCATGATTGTAAACAAAATGTGACCATGTGGAGTATTGTGCTGGGTGCATTAATTCCTCGTGGTAATTTAGTGAGGTGGCACTTTAAGGTCAGTATTATTATCAAGCTATCACAAGGAGGCATGCCGATACTTCAACATACATACACATCCACCTACATCACACAAATGGAGGTATTCCTTAAATTAACTTGACTGTTTATGGGTGCTAATTAAAAATGACCGACCAACTGTAGTTTCTTATTTTTGTTGTTTTGTGGAGAAAAAAATGTTTGACTCAGCATTGTAATCTTGCCTGGCACAACTCAAACTAACCAATATACCAATTTATAATTTAAAAACTTGTGTACAATGGGTTTTTTTAATTCATATATATGTAGTTCTATTTTATACCTTAATTAAATCAATATTTTTCTTGATATGATACTCTGATGATGTATATATATTTTTTTATATGGGGCAAAGAAGTAATTCCAACACTGAATTACTTCTTTGCCCTATATAATAGTTTAAGTAATTTGTATCCTACGGACATACCTCCATTAGGATCCAGTGTTATATGGGATTTTACCGTCTATATAACTTCTTTGACCCATATTTTTTTTATATTATATAATTGTCGTATTCATAGTTCTATTGGGATTAATCAGAAATATCAAAATCTAATATAGAAAGTACAAGATATGCAAAATATTTTTCTGTTTTTGAATGGTATATGCTATGGATAAGCATCAGATGACTCAATCAGTTGCAAGAAAGATAACTCTTTATGACGTGAACCATTTTGCTTGTTCTCATATTCAAGGGAGATAACTTCTACTATTCCTCACATTTCTTAGTACATAGCACAGTATAAATGTAGTATTCATTACCCTGAATTTATTTTATAGGTTGTCAAACCACAGGGAGCAGGAAATGGTGAGTCGTTTTACAAGTTAAAGCAGCATCATTCTGGTACAACACTTTTGAACAGTATCACAATCATCTTTTCATTTCCTGATAAATTTGAAAAACAATAATACCAGCTTTTAAAGTATACAATTAAGCTAAATATTTCAAGACATATGAAGTCCCCTATTTTCTATCAAAATCACTAATTTCACATACCTGCATGTATATGATCAGAGTTCGTTGTTTTACCTTAAAACATTTCAATAATTAACATGTATCAAGTCTAGGTATGAAGGATATGCATTATTCTCTCTTACCTACGTAATGTTCGAGTCCTTATCTTCCACCTCTTATCTGTAAAATTCTACAATGGCATTGCAGAAAGGTCAATAACTAGAACACAGACAAATCAGCGAGGGTCTGTTGTGTGCTTACAGATCAGCGAGGGTCTGTCATGTGTCTTACAGATCAGCGAGGGTCTGTCGTATGTCTTACAGATCAGCGAGGGCCTGCTGTGTGCTTACAGATCAGCGAGGGTCTGTCGTGTGCCTTACAGATCAGCGAGGGCCTGCTGTGTGCCTTACAGATCAGCGAGGGTCTGTCGTGTGTCTTACAGATCAGCAAGGGTCTGTCGTGTGCCTTACAGATCAGCGAGGGCCTGCTGTGTGCATTACAGATCAGCGAGGGTCTGTCGTGTGTCTTACAGATCAGTGAGGGCCTGCTGTGTGCCTTAAAGATCAGCAAGGGTCTGTTGTGTGCCTTACAGATCAGCAAGGGTCTGTTGTGTGCCTTACAGATCAGCGAGGGTCTGTCGTGTGCCTTACAGATCAGCGAGGGTCTGTCTTGTGCCTTACAGATTAGCAAGGGCCTGTTGTGTGTCTTACAGATCAGCGCAGGTCTGTTGGGTGCCTTACAGATCAGCGAGGGCCTGTTGTGTGCCTTACAGATCAGCAAGAGCCTGTTGTGTGCCTTACAGATTAGCAAGGGCCTGTTGTGTGCCTTACAGATCAGCAAGGGTCTGTCGTGTGCCTTACAGATCAGCGAGGGTCTGCCGTGTGCCTTACAGGTCAGCAAGGGCCTTTTGTGTGCCTTACAGATCAGCACGGGCCTTTCGTGTGCCTTACAGATCAGCAAGGGCCTGCTGTGTGCCCTACTTATCAGCCTACCATGTGTGTGTCATGTGCCCTACAGATCAGCGAGGGCCTGTTGTGTGCCCTACAGATCAGCGAGGGCCTGCTGTGTGCCCTACAGATCAGCCTACCATGTGGGTGCCATGTACCTGAAAGATCAGCAAGGGCCTCCTGTTTGGCAGCTGACAGATCAGCAAGGGCCTCCTGTTTGGCAGCTGACAGATCGGCGAGGGCCTGCTGTTTGGCAGCTGACAGATCAGCAAGGGCCTCCTGTTTGGCAGCTGACAGATCAGCAAGGGCCTCCTGTTTGGCAGCTGAAAGACCGGCGAGGGCCTCCTGTTTGGCAGCTGAAAGATCGGCGAGGGCCTACCACATGCCTGAGTTATTGCACTTTATGTACTAAGTCATTCTTTAGTAATAATGTTCCTGTGACTAGTGACTATATTTTGATTTAAGTTAGTCGTGATATACCAACATTCCTGTGGTTAGTGGCTATTTACAGAGTACACACAGTCTATAGTGACTTACCTCCATTCCTGTGACTAGTGACTATATTTTGATTTAAGTTAGTCTTGATATACTGACGTTCCTGTGGTTAGTGGCTATTTACAGAGTACACACAGTCTATAGTGACTTACCTCCATTCCTGTGGTTAGTGGCTATATACATAAAGTATGGTCATTAGTGACTTACCTCCATTCCTGAGACTAGTGACTATATTTTGATTTAAGTTAGTCTTGATGTACCGACGTTCCTGTGGTTAGTGGCTATATACATATAGTACGGTCAATAGTGACTTACCTCCATTCCTGTGACTAGTAGCAATACACACTTCTATGATTTGAACACCAATCTCGTAGTAAAAGTCACCGACCCCCAACATCTCTGCCCAGAATCCTTTGCTGGCTGTAACAGAAGGAAAGTTAGTTAACCTACATAAACATGACAATATTTCTCCCAGAAAGAATGATTATTTATATATATTATGCAAAGCTGTAAATTGAAATATTTATCTAAATATATATACCAGATTTGCATATCCTGCCTATTCAAATTTTCATAGGTATCAATCACCCCAGACTCTGTGGATTAGTGAAGGAAGATCCGTAAATAAGCCAAAACCCTGAATAGGTACATCCTCTTCAATGGGTTCAACTTAACCTGTTTTTTGGAGTGAACCCTCATAAAACCCAAACTCTACAAATCACAAACTTCACAAAGTATAGGTCTTCATTTCTTAAATATCTTATAATATCATGTAATATGTTATGTCATACATTTGATATTAAGATGGTTAGTTTTTGATGTCTGGAACTAATCAAATACCTATTCATGATCTTTGAATTTGTCATATGTAGTACAGAATATGTACAATGTCTCAGCATAGAGAGAGGGGTTTTAAAATAACACTTTAACTGGTAGTCTTTCTCTATGTAGTAGTCTTAAAATTCAGAATTTACACATCAAAGACCATAATTTAATGATATAGATTTGTGATAGACCTACTGAAATTTTCATAGACCAGATGATGACCATGAAAATGTTAATTACTTATAAATTGTAACTAATAACCACTAAATATATGTTATAATAGAGGCTACAAAGAACACCTTACAGAACATCTTTTCCTCTCTACTATACTTGTCGAATCTTACACATCATAAGAAATAACTTAATAGATAACTTAATAATAATAACAATTCGAGGTTCTTATATACCGCTTTATCACAACCTAGTTCGTAGGTCTTCTCAAAGCGGTTCACAATTTATTGTCCGTGGTTATAAGGCCTTTTGCAACCAGTCAATATCTTTCTCAACTCCCTGGGGAGCATACAGCCAGTGCTGCCATTTCGGCGCTCACAGTTAGCATTCAACAATACTAGCACTGCCCAACCACGTACTCATTTACAGCTGAGTAGACTGGAACAAGCGGAGTAAAGTATCTTGATCATCTATGGATCTTTGATAAATTGGAACACTGAATTGTTGTGTTTGTTGGATAAATCTTTCACACCTCAATCAATTTATTAATAAAGTGTTTTAAATGAGTGAAAAATTAAGTGTGGTATATGTGGGGATATGACAGCTGACACTAAACGAGATGACAGTTGATCAGTATACTTACATGCCAGTGGGTCCACTCCTATGGACGCACACATGTTCTGGAACTGGACCCGGAACTCTGGATCTTTTTTTATGTCCTCTTTGTGATTGACAGCAAAATCTTCTAGATGTTCCTTAAATTTCTCCATTTGTTTTGCCATCTGTTCGAAAAACAAAACAACAATTAATATTGTTTTAATCATTTCTGGATATAAAACATTTCTTCCTATATGGTATACCTTACAAAACATTCTTTTATCATTCGTGATAAGATTACCGTAATCTTTATGAAACTTCCTTTATACTAATAGATACTGAGATTTCCACAATATCTCTTAAACTAATAGATACTGAGTTTTATTTCAATGTGTCCTATATATTCTGACAGGGATGTACAATTTCATATTTCGAGTACTAGCTCCCATTTAGATTTTGACAAATTCAAAAACGACTTCATAGACCAAGTTTTCTTTGATTTCATTTCCAGTGATGTGTATACGTATGATTCAATGGTAAGTCTTGCAGTTAGGAAAACTATTGTGTAAAATTACAAATTTCTTAATTTCATATTGTATTAAAGCACTAAATATGTAACAAAAAAATGTCTTGGTCAAGATCTCATCCATAAAATTCAGTAGGTCTACATGTATAAGAAATTGATATTACATTGACCTATTGTCTATGTAGCGGCGATAACATAGCTTTCTGACAACGAGAGATTGTTTTATATATTGCATTGTCAGAGCTACGAAGCGGTCCTATGCCAACTAATGGAGCAAAATCAAAAGTGCTCATCTGTAAGATTACATATAATTCACGCCTCATATGAGTAAAATGTTATCAAAATAATTGTTGAAAAAACGAATCCTTATCAATGAAAAAAACTCTTTCACGAAATTAGCCAAGTCCCTCTTGGGGGAAAAAATAGAAACGACCGCCATGACAGATCATGTGTGATGTTATCTCAATGATCCTTTCTATATTGGCCGGCATGGCCAAGTATAGTATTACTACTGATGCCGCCATGTTCAATGGTATATAGACGTCTGACCTATTTCGGAAGAGAGGTCGAGGACGAGAAATAGTGATAAAGATAGTGCCAAATTAATCCACATCTTTTACACTATCCCCACCTTTTTCAAACACCAACCCAGGTTCTTTGACTCCCTGCCAAGGGTTCTACTACCTTGAACGGGGAGGGTCACCGGCACCAATTTGTAATAGGACGAGAAAAAGTGATAAAGATAGTGCCGTCGCTGTGGCTCAAACCCGCGACCCTTGGCTCTCCAGCCCGATGCTCTACCGCCGAGCTAAAGGGAAATTCCCTACAGCTGACGATTGTAAGGCAACCTAATTAATCCACATCTTTTACACTTATACTGAGTATAAAACAGATTTTATTGCAATATTCATGGATTGACAATACATACCTGTGACACTTGGTCCTCTGCTATCTCTGACCCCTTGTCCTTGTAACGAGCCTGAAAATACATATTGTTTTTAATTTGTTGGTATTTTTAAACAGATTAAATGCAAGATATAGTGGACAACATTACTGGGAATTATTTCAAAATGTCTATCTCATTGATATATTAACATTATATTGTAATAGGGGGAGGTCCGGAGAGGGTTTTGCATCCGTTGTCACTCCGTTAAATCCGTTTCGTGATCGTATAGTTTTTAGCAATGGTAACGAGTCGACAACTTCCCCTGCAGTCCTCTCTAGACCTCGCCTCTTTCTCAGGTTACAGACCTGTTTTCACTACAGGTTCGAACACTGGACGTAGTGGTAATACAAGCAATTGATTCAATAACTCAACAAGGTGTTTAAAATACAAGTAACTCACTGTTTATTAACAAGACGGAATGAATATGTACAACAAGTTTCACAAATACAAAGCATAGCATTAGTGCCAAACAATGACAACTAATGTTAAGAAACCCTATCCCTATGTATGTAGAGTAATGGCCTATCCTACCAAACAGTACTACCAGTAGACTACAACCACGTGCTCCTAGCTCCCTATAGATCTACAGCGAACCACCATGTATCGATGCCTAAGCCCGAAGCCCCTGACTATCCCTTAATACATGTACTGTAGTTCCTATAGCACTCTATATATCCCAGGAACGATAACTTCATGTAGTCCTACGGTATTGGTACTGTTAGCAGCACCTTGACCTAGGTTGCACTGTCAGCAGCGCATGAAGCAGTAAGGTTTGCCTCACATGAAGCTGTGGGTCGGTTCACCGACCCTGTCAAGACCTTGATCCCTGCCCGGACCCGCTGTTTTATATATACCCCCTGCTCGGCCCCCACCAAATAGCCTCGAAGATGAGAGATCAACTGTTAATCTTGAACCCAGCCTCACCATCTAAAAGCATGTGAGCAAGGAGCGGTAACCTATTCCTGTTATTATTATCACCCACTTCTTGCCGTCTCAAAAGTGAAAACACACAGATTTCAGCACCGGTATCGTAGCAGCTGATCGCCAGGAATCCTACACTGAACGAAAAGCCCTACCCTACATAAGGGTGAATACCACAGAAAGTAACAGAGCCCTGTCTCTAAATCATAAACAACAATTATAATTAACAAAGTAATACAAATGTGAGAAGTAAACAACCTACCCTCCCACAATATGTTACAGTATGTACCTGTCATGATATAAATATTGCAGCTTATGACGGTGCACACTATATGATTATTGGGGAGGTCATTTTTACTGAAAGTCGATCTAAACCACTAAAACGTAAATTACTCTGAACACCTTAGTTTAGGTCCAAATATAGCTGAAACGAATGGTCAGGTCCTTGTGATTAAAACCGTTACCAGTGTGCTGCACATGATGACCACAAATCACTTATCATATGCCATATATTCCGTCCATCATCTGGGCGTCAGTACTAAACACATACCTGAGCCAAATCTTTCTTCTTAATTGCGCCAATTCCATGTCCCCGTCTGTGCATGACTGATATATATCCAATAACAATCGTATCTAATGTCAAATAACCATCAGTCAAAATTTACTTTCCGCAAAAGATTTCCGATCAAGGGGAGACAACTCGTATCTAATTTTCTACTTTCAGTTTCGATACAAGATATCCTCCCGCTGTTTTCGGCAATATTACACCAATAGATGTAACCGTTACGGTTGTTTTCCAATATCAAAGAAGTTATACAACGTTTTTAGTACCTCCAGTAATACGAAATTAGAAACATAAATAAAATGGAAATTTGATAATTTTTGACAATTTGATCCTGTTAGCCTGGGCCCATCCTAGTCAAGTATCTTTCACCTGTAACACTATTCATGCAGTTTACTGAAAGTAATTGGTATCTATTGTCTTTATACATAGCATTTTACATACCGAAATCATGGACCAAATTATATTTTTATTATTATACGCCCTGGCCTATACATGTTCTGTAGTTACACATAGAGAAACATTTATCATGGACCGCTGGTAGTAGTTTTCAAACTGTATCAAGACGGAATGGATCCAGACCTAGTAATACCTAGTACACATGTACTGAGGATTTTCTTATGAATCGAGGTATCCATATATAATTTGCTTATTGTATGGTTTATAATTAAGGTTCAACAAGCCTTACAGAACTTATATATGTTATTTGTATATATTGAACTTGTACATTGGCTAAACAATAAATACAACGCCATGTTAGCGTAGTCAAAAATAAGGCATTAAGGCTAATGTCTTCATAAAAATAGCTCACCGGACTAACAACATATCAATCTCTTTAACGACTCAGCTGAATACTACGAAATGACCTATAATTTAAAGTTTATTTATATACATGTACCTAGGTCATGCAGAACTTTATTTCTCTTCTACTAGCTGTTGAGAGGAATTCCGACCTGAAAAAAAGAAAGGTGTTGCCATGCGAAGCCACTAAAATCATAGTAAAATCCCCTGGTAATACATTCTAACAAATTATAAATAAGAAAACAAAGGCTAAGTAACCTTGATCGATTAATAAACTTTAGATGATGTGCCATTTGCTAACATTCTGTGGTGTTATGAATGCGCTAGACATGTTATAAACATTGAAGCTGAAGAGTACGATAATGATTATAACAAGTCTAGCTCTTTTATAACAGTTTAGAATTTTAAGAAAGGACATTTTATTTGAAGTTAAGTAGTGTTAATGGTCAAAGGTCTATGGATTTGCACATATATACCGGTAAAATATGTGACGCGGACGTTTTACTATGATGTTTGTACTTTCACATAGCAACAGTCAACAGCCGGTATATACATCTCCACACATACAGTAGTTAAAGAGAAATAAAGTCCCGCATGACCTAGGTATATAAATGATCTTCAAATAACATGTCATTTCGTAACCTTCAGTTGGGTTGCTTAAGGGATTGACATGTTATAAATCTGGTGTGCAACTTTTATCATTACATTAGCCTTAATGGCGTATTTTGACTTCGTTAACCTGGTTATGTACCTTTTTAATAGCTCTTGTACAAGTTCAATATATTTAAATTACATATATAAATTCCAATTTGTGATAAGGGTATTTGACTTGCCAGAGGGTTGACATTTGGGATGACTATTACATCTGTTAGGGGCTTGTTGAACCTTAACGAACCTCGAACCACTGCCAGAAACTGGACTACACGTGTAGTGGAAGCACTGTACTACACGTGTAGTGGAAGCACTGGACTACACGTGTAGTGGAAGCACTGGACTGCACGTGTAGTGGAAGCACTGGACTACACGTGTAGTGAAAGCACTCTACTACACGTGTAGTGGAAGCACTCTACTACACGTGTAGTGGAAGCACTGGACTTGGACTACACGTGTAGTGGAAGCACTGGACTTGGACTACACGTGTAGTGGAAGCACTGGACTACACGTGTAGTGGAAGCACTGTACTACACGTGTAGTGGAAGCACTGGACTACACGTGTAGTGGAAGCACTGTACTACACGTGTAGTGGAAGCACTGGACTACACGTGTAGTGGAAGCACTGTACTACACGTGTAGTGGAAGCACTGGACTACACGTGTAGTGGAAGCACTGTACTACACGTGTAGTGGAAGCACTGGACTACACGTGTAGTGGAAGCACTGTACTACACGTGTAGTGGAAGCACTGGACTACACGTGTAGTGGAAGCACTGTACTACACGTGTAGTGGAAGCACTGGACTACACGTGTAGTGGAAGCACTGGACTACACGTGTAGTGGAAGCACTGGACTACACGTGTAGTGGAAGCACTGTACTACACGTGTAGTGGAAGCACTGGACTACACGTGTAGTGGAAGCTCCCGGCATGTAACAACATACATTAAGCGTACAGTTGAGTGGATGGATCAGGACAAACTTAGTCTGACACTGAATAAGACCCAATGCATGCTGATTGGCTCATCCCAAAAGCTAGCAAAGATAATAAAACTTAATCTCGAGATCAACGGGCATGTCGTTGAAACTGTACATACAGCTGTAGTGCCAAACTTCTAGGTGTGTTCATCGATGAATGTTTGAGCTGGAAGAACCATAAAGAGTATGTATGTAAGAAAATAGCCAAGCAGATTGGTGTTTTTAAACGTGTAAGACCATTTATGTCCATCTGTATGGTAAAACATGTACAATAGCATTGTTTTACCACACTTATACTGTTCTGAGATATGGCGTACTCCATCTAATATGGAATATTTAAACAAACTGTATTATTCAAAAATCGGCAGCAAGATTAGTTCTTTAAGTTATAGGTTTTTCTACCCCAACCTCTGTACTTTTACAACTATTACGATGGCTCCTGTTGCAGACATTTTATGATTTAAGGAAATGCATACTTTTGTTTAAGATTTAACATGCCTAAGCTGTACCTGTTCTTAATCAATATTTTACCTTTGCTAACCAAGTTTCCAATAGAACTACACGTAACACGTTTTTTTAACAGCAAAAAACTTTATGTGGAAAAATGTAGAACAGCTTATGTTTAGTTACTATGTGGGCATTTTATGGACTTATTAAGAAAGCTCACTCATATTTGTACATAGTTTGTGTCTTTTTAGAAGGATTACCGGTAGAAACTGTTTTAGATGCGACGAATAGTTTTATACTTTAACTTGTCAGGATCTGCATATGTGATATTATCATTTATTTATATTGTATATGTCATTTTTTGTATCGTGTTTATGTCCATTGTAAAGTGTGCATTACACGGCCATATTGTAAATTAGATCTAAATCTAAACATGAAACCCTGTCTAAAAAGAGAATTTATCATTATCTTATAGCTCTGGAGTACCGTAGATCAGCGTGTACCCTGAACGAAAATAGAAATGAATATATTATTATTCTATATGATCCAAACACAAAAATGTCGAAAACCGCATTAAAATCGGTCATCCCAATACCGAGATATCGACGGGTACAGTGTATGATTGTCACCTGTCCTTCTTCTACTCATTAACATACTCGTAATTCGCGGAGATTTGGCCCCGATCGGCTGTGACGTCTCAAGTTCAACGCATGTAGCGGTCACCATCGAAGGGAGAACAGCCATCACCAAACAGCGTTAGATTGCGAATTAATAAAAAAAAAATGAGAAATCAGATTATGCTGAAGATAACATTATGTAGATGGTATCAAGTCATATAAAACTTGCCAGAATTTCCAGACAGTGAGTTTAAGTGAAACTGGGTCTCTGCCTTCTTATATTAAGTAACAGAACACAAACAGCTGTCCTGGATGGAGAGTCATCTGACCTGGCTCCAGTCACCTCAGGTGTCCCTCAAGGCACAGTTCTGGGCCCAGTATTCTTGGTATACATTAATGATCTACCAGAAAACTTATCATCCAGTAAGCTCAGACTGTTTGCCGATGACAGTATCATCTACAAAACCATCAAATCCCAAAGTGACTGTGATGCACTTCAGTTGAATTTAGATGCAGCTGCTAGGTGGGAGCGGTATGCTTGATGGCTTTCCATCCAGACAAATGCACAGTCCTTACAGTCTCACAAAAGAAAAAACAGTTTAAACATGACTATATCCTCCACAATCACAAACTTGAACTGGTCTCTTCAGCTAAATATCTGGGCATTACACTACAAGCAAACTTAAAATAGTCAAAACATACAGACAACATTATAGCTAATGGCAACAAATCTTTAGGCTTCCTAAAAAGAAATTTAAAAACATCATCTCAGAACATCAAGACTCAGGCATATCTGCCGCTAGTTCGACCAAAACTGGAATATTCATGTACAGTATGGGACCCTCACACAGTTGAACAAACTTCTAAAATCGAGATGGTCCACCGACAGATATGTCTGTAACAGGTACCATAACATCAGTAGTCCTACAGATATGTCTGTAACAGGTACCATAACATCAGTAGTCCTACAGATATGTCTGTAACAGGTACCATAACATCAGTAGTCCTACAGATATGTCTGTAACAGGTACCATAACATCAGTAGTCCTACAGATATGTCTGTAACAGGTACCATAACATCAGTAGTCCTACAGATATGTCTGTAACAGGTACCATAACATCAGTAGTCCTACAGATATGTCTGTAACAGGTACCATAACATCAGTAGTCCTACAGATATGTCTGTAACAGGTACCATAACATCAGTAGTCCTACAGATATGTCTGTAACAGGTACCATAACATCAGTAGTCCTACAGATATAATACATTCATTAAACTGGCCAACACTACAAGAAAGAAGACTACGCACAAGATTAATAATGTTCTACAAAATAGTCCATCAAATCGTAGCAATCCCATCTGCTATTCTCATACCATCAGACAGTAGAACCCGCATAAATCATAATTTCACTTTCATACATATTTCAACCAAAAAAGATACATATAAATTTTCATTTTTTCCTTATACCATAACTCAATGGAATTTATTACCGATCCATACAGTCACTGTCACAACAGTCGACACTTTCAGAGAACAGCTCACATCAGCTTTTTTACTCAAATTCATTTAATTTATTATAAGCCTATGTACATAGTTTTAATCACAATTTAATTTATGCACTCCAAATCCATTCATTTCATTATTTTTGTATTCTTGTAAATATATATATATAGGCCACGCTGCGCAAAACAGTAAATAATCTTCAGATCACTAAAGGAATACTGATAACCTAAAGAAGAAGAAGAAGAAGAAGAAGAAGAAGAAGAAGAAGAAACCAAACTGACGACTCTGAATACGGTAACATAGACTGGTAGCATTGTATGTCCTGATTCTGAGCGCTGATGAGATTTTTTTCTCGAATGAACGAGTTTGAGGGAAATTAAACAGAAATAGTCTCGATGTTGTCGATCAAAGATAATTTAGCTTGAAAGTCAGTTTGCAATAAGTTTCTTTACTCTACACAGAGACGTATATACTTCTTCATATGTCTCTGCTCTACAGTAAAAACCAATCCAATCCTGTCATTGAACAGCACAACGTCGTGACCAGTTTCTGTGCCGGAATATTTATTTTGCAAATTTATATACTGTGGTACCTCTACGGTCCAAAAATACATCAGTGAACAATGTTTACAAAATAACTTCAACGTTGGTGTCTACTGTTTTTAAATGTCAATATGTTTAGTAATGACAAATCGACGACACTGTGTCTTCCTTATGTTAGGTCAACCAGAGACATAGTATATACGTCTCTGGGTCAACAATTCAAATAAACAGCAAAATACCGACAGTTACACATTTAATTGTATATAATACAGTACCTATGCATGTGATACTAAATAAGATCACGGACTTGTATAATCTAATCTCGTGATTACATGTATCCCAAAAAATTAATTCAATTACGAGATTCAAACATTTGTGTTTCTCCCTATACATGTAGCATTCACAACGTCAAGTTATAGTTTAACATCTTAGTTAAATAATGAAAATCATCTCGATCCACTCCCTTAGCATACGTTTGTGTACAGGTAAATAACACTAAACGCCTGTGTCCAGTACTGACAGCAGGAGGCCCAAGACATACCTATATACCTGTATACAGGTATGACATCAAAGGGATGTCAGCAGGTGGGCAATGGGGTACCTGAAGTTAGTATGTAGATTGCATTTGGTGTAGATGACAATTTAACAACAATGTCCTCAGGCGAGATAACGGGGAAATGTATAAGCAGAGACGTATATATTACGTCTCTGGTATAAAGATCAATTTCAAGAAAAATATTAATAAATGAAATGCGTAGGTACTGTCACAGAGTCACATTATATACAAACTACAATCAGTACAACTGCATCACTCGAAAGATGAAAGTCAGAAACGAGGCAAATAATGCTGGACCATGCTATGCACATTATATATCTGATCAGGTGGTTCATTGATAAATTACTCATCCTTGTGAGACTTATTCTTAGAAGTGGTGTGTATATTTATCATGTTCTACATTCCTTGGATTGCATAATGAATAAAAACTTTTCAAGTTTTATGACTGGGAGTAAAAAAAAAACACACACGGGTTGCTGCTCATTTTGAGTATAAATTATTGTACCGGTGCATTTTTTTTGTCAATTCCAATCGTATATCTACATATTGCCAGGGATGTGTAGTGGACCACTACACATCCCTGGTATTGCAAAGAAAGGGATGCGGTGCGCCTACGTTAATTTGACTCCATTTTTAATCAATTGTTTTGTGTTAGTTATAGGTGTTCATCAAATTTTCTAAAAATCAATTTAATAATAAAGCGTTTATTATTTACAGTCACTAGATTATCTCTGTGTCAGTAACACTAAACTTAATTGAAAATATTAATAATTTAAAAATTGCCTTCTTGTATATATATATTTCATTATTTCAAGGGAAAGGGCTTTACATAAGTTGGACAACTTGTGCCCAATCCCTTCTGTATATTAGATGCAAATAAAAATATGTTTAAATCAAATATGCCATAGGCCTTCAATTTCTCCAAACGTGTTAATGACCGAGAATTTTTACTACCATGACTTTTTGCGCGGAAACCAAAACCAGCGTCAACGTTACCAGTATTGTGACGTCATAATACGATAAACAAACTTGTCCTCGGCCATTTGTATGAAAGTTTGTTTTGTATTGGGACAGGATTTTACCCGACGTTTTACAAGACGACTTCCACCTATGACGTTATGAGTAAGTACTACAAACACAATCACTCTTAATTTAAATTACTATTAATTATTTCATCACATCAGCGATTTCTTCATTGCCAGCTTTATTAACTTAATTACCTTGTTCTTGATAGAAGAACGTCTCAGTTCAACTGGATTTCAAGTTCTGTTTTTTGGGTACATATGTAGACCCCTAGAGCTTCTAAGACTAAATGGATATCTTATCCATTATACCAATATGTAGTGTCCAACTGAATTTCAAGCAGTGTGCCATTGTGGCAGATTTTAATTGTAAATATGATTACGGTCGCCTTCTAGCTTCGAGCTAGAGGAATTTCCTTTTAGCTCAGTGGTAGAGCTAGCAACTAGGAACCAGGAACCTAGGGATCGCGGTTCGATCCCCGGTGGAAGCACACTATTCTCTTTCCTGTTACACCATTACTGTTCACCAACTATGAACAATTTCAACATTCATCAGCGCCGCTTCTACGACTTTTTATTAAGCTAGATTACGTCAACGAAATCTGATAATTGTCTTGAATGAAACAGAAGTGGATATTTTAAATGTAAAGAGGTAAATGTTTGTGCCATTCACACTTTGTGTCAGGAAGAACCCGGGTACATAGAGTTACATATAGTATCGTTCTTAACATCGATAACAATGTATTGTTAGCTTTTTCTAAACATTTTCTTCAGGTTTGTAAGTATGGATTACGAAAAGTTCTTTTTACACAACCAATAAAATTGGTCGTTGAACTAGCCTGTTTATTTTCCATATGCTTTTTCCAGAATAGCCTTCCCGGCCAATAGACAAGGAAGACTTTAACCCCCGCGGAGACAGACGACATTCTGGCCCCTGAGGACACTGATAAGAACAGACCGGCAAGGATGATGAGACGATTTTGGACAATCTTGTGTATACTGTATATGTGTTTAATCATTTTTAGATTTTCTTACGGACTACCATTATACTTACTGCAGCTGTGTGGACGCGTCTTCTACACTGGTTTGAAGACTGAGGTAGGTATTACTCCTACTTCACTCATTCACCCCTACTTTTGTAACTGGACTTGCTCTGTCTTTGATTTGGTAAGGTTCAAATGTGTTTTTAGGGGTAAATAAGGGTAAATATTTCATGTATCTTAAAAATTCTTGTGTTCCACTGCTGATACAAATATCTTCTGTAGAAAAAAATGTATATCCCATGGATTTCGAAGTTGGATTTCATATTGCGCTCCTGTAGTCTTGTATTGTAGAGGACATCATGAACCCCCTAAAGTAAGTTTGTTGTCAAGGTCATCTACCAATAGAGAAAGAGGCCTGTATTGTAATTAATATTTGTTGTTGCAATGTAACGTACAATATGCGTAACTTTTTATTCACTCATGCTGTAATAAGATGGTGGAACTGTTTTTCGTGTGGCCATCAAATAGTTGCAACTATAAGATAGTAGCAATACTTTGCCGTGCTGTCTTGAAATAGTGCTAATACTAGTTTACCGTACACGTGATGAAGTAATAAAAATGTTTCCATTTGTTACCAAGCCCGATACAATGCCAATGTTTTCAAATTCTGTACTAAAAAGTAAGGTTGTAACAGTGTACTCCCCTGAGGTAGCAGCAAGTATTTTCATTGCTGACCTTATACATAAAGCATACATTTTCAATATGATTCATCAGTTTGGAAATGTGTGACATCAAAGTTTTTCTTTTTACACAAACAATATACGTATAAAACGTGTCGCAACGTTTCAAGACCGACTGGTCCCTGTGTGTAGCTATATTAGCTCTATTAGCTTGACACAGGGACCAGTCGGTCTTGAAACGTTGCGACACGTTTTATAGTATATTGTTTGTGTAAAAAGTAAAACTTTGATGTCATAAAGCATACATCTCCTTCGTCTGCTATGATTGAGTTACAGTACGGATGGAATCAATATATTACCCATGTTGATTTGCGTAGGGTAGTAAATACGCTTTGAAAAAAAAATTGAAGCAATATTCCCTGTCTTACAATAGCATGTTAGACTTTGGCAATAGTACCAGTTTTCTATGTGCTCCGTACATTAAGTGGTTGAATCATGATAATAGAAGCAATATTCCCTTGTCTTAAGTTAAAAAATAATAGTTTGGGAATGATGGGGATGTTCCCCCAAGGCTATGTAAGGTAGTATCAGTGTATCAACGGTAGTAAATAGTAACAATTTCACGATGGTAGCAATGTTCCCCAGAGCTACAGTGTATATACGTACGTATAGTAATATTTAGTTTCCACTTTTTATCATGAAGAATTCTTGTCCATTCCAGGCGAACTTGTGCAGTCGTGTGTTGTCGCTATTCCTGATAGAATTAGTATTACAAGGCTGCTCGAATGTGATCTGTCTGTGTAAGTAAAGAACTGCCCACTCTTTTAAATGTAATCGTATACTTGACGTGTTCAGGAATTGAGTGAATTTACAATTTGATTTCCAATAATTGTTCGTGAAAGCTCGTCACTTCAGTTTCCGGGAAAATTCAATCCATTCCAAAGTAAATCACAATTGAACAATCAAAGTCCGGGTAAGTAGATAAACGTGAGAGAAAACAAAGTCCGGGTAGGTAGATAAACGTGAGAGAAAACAAAGTCCGGGTAAGTAGATAAACGTGAGAGAAAACAAAGTCCGGGTAGGTATAGATAAACGTGAGAGAAAACAAAGTCCGGGTAGGTACAGATAAACGTGAGAGAAAACAAATTCCGGGTAAGTAGATAAACGTGAGAGAAAACAAAGTCCGGATAGGTATGGATAAACGTGAGAGAAAACAAAGTCCGGGTAGGTATAGATAAACGTGAGAAAAAAAAAAGGCCGGGTAGGTATAGATAAACGTGAGAGAAAACAAAGTCCGGGTAGGTACAGATAAACGTGAGAGAAAACAAATTCCGGGTAAGTAGATAAACGTGAGAGAAAACAAAGTCCGGATAGGTATGGATAAACGTGAGAGAAAACAAAGTCCGGGTAGGTATAGATAAACGTGAGAGAAAACAAAGTCCGGGTTAGTAGATAAACGTGAGAGAAAACAATACAGATTGTTTATTGATGGGATAAAAAGTGGGAAACCAATTTATGTAGCTGAAAAGAGTTCGTCGGTACCTCCAATATTGTTTGTATGATTTATACAGGGACCTGTGAATTTGTTACAGCTATATTTGGACCTTAACTAAGGTGTTATTTGTTACAGCTATATTTGGGCCTAATCTTAGGTGTTCAGAGTTATTTTATGTTTTTCGGTAAAAATGACACCCCCAATGCTCATATATATATATGATCATTGGGGTGTCATTTTACCGAAAGTCTGTCTAAACCCCTAAAACATGTATACTTACTCTGAACACCTTAGATGAGGTCCAAATATACACGTAACACATTCTCAGGTCCCTGTGTGAGTTTACTAAGCTGATTGTGAGAGGAAGACTGATGAAAAAGAAACCGTACAAGTGCATTTATGTACTATACATATCGTTTAAGATTGGGGAAGCGCAGTTGACAAGACAGAGAAGAGACCGCAGGCCAAAGAGAACGCGGTGACCCAGACGAATGGACAATGGATGAAGAAAACTAGGCGACAGGACCGCATACACAGCGAGTTGTCACGTGTGATAAAGGAGGAGTCAAGGAGGACGCGACGTCATCGTGTTATACTCATCAACAAGTACCGACTAAAAAGTAAGTCTTCTTGACCGCATCCTCACAAATAGTACCGAGTCAAAAGTGTGTCTCATCGACTACAACCTCACAAAATATACCGACTCTAAAGTGCGTCTCATCGACCGACTCCTCACAAATAGTGCCGACTTAAAAGTGTGTCTCATCGACCGAATCCCCACAAATAGTGCCGACTTAAAAGTGTGTCTCATCGACCGACTCCTCACAAATAGTGCCGACTCTAAAGTGTGTCTCATCGACAGAATCCCCACAAATAGAGCCGAATCAAAAGTGTGTGTCATCGACAGACTCCTCACAAATAGTGCCGACTCTGAAGTTTGTCTCATCGACCGACTCCTCACAAATAGTGTCGACTTAAAAGTGTGTCTCATCGACCGAATCCCCACAAATAGTGCCGACTTATAAGTGTGTCTCATCGACCGACTCCTCGCAAATAGTGCCGACTCTAAAGTGTGTCTCATCGACCGACTCCTCACAAACAGTGCCGACTTAAAAGTGTGTCTAATCGACCGTATCCTAAGCATAATACTGACTCAATAGTAAGCCCTGCAGACCACACCCTCACAATGGTGCAGACATGAAAGAAAGTCTCATCGACCGCATCCTTGCTTCAGTACCGACTAAAAACTGAGTCTCATTGACCATATTCTCGTTACAGTACCGACTCAAAACTAAATCTCATCGACCGCATCTCATAACATTTCCAGTTAAATAATTGTATAATGACACAGAAGTACCGCTGACCTTTCAAGATAACAGTCTCACCGTCCGTCTCATAATAGTACAGACTGAACAGTTAGACTCGTCGACTGCATCATCACAATAGTACAATTGTACCGACTGTAAAGCCTCGTCGGCCACTTCCTCACAATCGTACAAGACTCAAAAGTCAGTTTCATCAACAGCATCTTCACAATAGTACAAATGTACCGACTGTAAAGCCTCGTCGGCCACTTCCTCACACCCGTACAATACTCAAAAGTCAGTTTCATCAACAGCATCTTCACAATAGTACAATTGTACCGACTGTAAAGCCTCGTCGGCCACTTCCTCACACCCGTACAATACTCAAAAGTCAGTTTCATCAACAGCATCTTCACAATAGTACAATTGTACCGACTGTAAAGCCTCGTCGGCCACTTCCACACACCCGTACAATACTCAAAAGTCAGTTTCATCAACAGCATCTTCACAATAGTACAATTGTACCGACTGTAAAGCCTCGTCGGCCACTTCCTCACACCCGTACAATACTCAAAAGTCAGTTTCATCAACAGCATCTTCACAATAGTACAATTGTACCGACTGTAAAGCCTCGTCGGCCACTTCCTCACACCCGTACAATACTCAAAAGTCAGTTTCATCAACAGCATCTTCACAATAGTACAATTGTACCGACTGTAAAGCCTCGTCGGCCACTTCCTCACACCCGTACAATACTCAAAAGTCAGTTTCATCAACAGCATCTTCACAATAGTACAATTGTACCGACTGTAAAGCCTCGTCGGCCACTTCCTCACACCCGTACAATACTCAAAAGTCAGTTTCATCAACAGCATCTTCACAATAGTACAATTGTACCGACTGTAAAGCCTCGTCGGCCACTTCCTCACACCCGTACAATACTCAAAAGTCAGTTTCATCAACAGCATCTTCACAATAGTACAATTGTACCGACTGTAAAGCCTCGTCGGCCACTTCCTCACACCCGTACAATACTCAAAAGTCAGTTTCATCAACAGCATCTTCACAATAGTACAATTGTACCGACTGTAAAGCCTCGTCGGCCACTTCCTCACACCCGTACAATACTCAAAAGTCAGTTTCATCAACAGCATCTTCACAATAGTACAATTGTACCGACTGTAAAGCCTCGTCGGCCACTTCCTCACACCCGTACAATACTCAAAAGTCAGTTTCATCAACAGCATCTTCACAATAGTACAATTGTACCGACTGTAAAGCCTCGTCGGCCACTTCCTCACACCCGTACAATACTCAAAAGTCAGTTTCATCAACAGCATCTTCACAATAGTACAATTGTACCGACTGTAAAGCCTCGTCGGCCACTTCCTCACACCCGTACAATACTCAAAAGTCAGTTTCATCAACAGCATCTTCACAATAGTACAATTGTACCGACTGTAAAGCCTCGTCGGCCACTTCCTCACACCCGTACAATACTCAAAAGTCAGTTTCATCAACAGCATCTTCACAATAGTACAATTGTACCGACTGTAAAGCCTCGTCGGCCACTTCCTCACACCCGTACAATACTCAAAAGTCAGTTTCATCAACAGCATCTTCACAATAGTACAATTGTACCGACTGTAAAGCCTCGTCGGCCACTTCCTCACACCCGTACAATACTCAAAAGTCAGTTTCATCAACAGCATCTTCACAATAGTACAATTGTACCGACTGTAAAGCCTCGTCGGCCACTTCCTCACACCCGTACAATACTCAAAAGTCAGTTTCATCAACAGCATCTTCACAATAGTACAATTGTACCGACTGTAAAGCCTCGTCGGCCACTTCCTCACACCCGTACAATACTCAAAAGTCAGTTTCATCAACAGCATCTTCACAATAGTACAATTGTACCGACTGTAAAGCCTCGTCGGCCACTTCCTCACACCCGTACAATACTCAAAAGTCAGTTTCATCAACAGCATCTTCACAATAGTACAATTGTACCGACTGTAAAGCCTCGTCGGCCACTTCCTCACACCCGTACAATACTCAAAAGTCAGTTTCATCAACAGCATCTTCACAATAGTACAATTGTACCGACTGTAAAGCCTCGTCGGCCACTTCCTCACACCCGTACAATACTCAAAAGTCAGTTTCATCAACAGCATCTTCACAATAGTACAATTGTACCGACTGTAAAGCCTCGTCGGCCACTTCCACACACCCGTACAAGACTCAAAAGTCAGTTTCATCAACAGCATCTTCACAATAGTACAATTGTACCGACTGTAAAGCCTCGTCGGCCACTTCCTCACACCCGTACAAGACTCAAAAGTCAGTTTCATCAACAGCATCTTCACAATAGTACAATTGTACCGACTGTAAAGCCTCGTCGGCCACTTCCTCACAATCGTACAATACTCAATAGTCAGTTTCATCAACAGCATCATCACAATGTACCAAATCAAGTCTCGTCGACCCTTTTTCTCAAAACAGGACGGGGTCGTCTTTGCAAACGATACATAAACTCTATATATCATTGTGATTATTAACGTCAACAATGTTTCCTTTTGGAGGAGATCGTTGCCATAACTCTGAACACCAGCTTCAGACTGTTCAGTGCCAGCTTTTGGGCCAACATCGGAGTGTACAGTTTTTGAATAAGAACGAAACATGTAAATTCCATAAATAGCAGTGTTGAGGTGTGGTGCTGTTGTTGTGTCTTCTCTTTGCCGCCTTTCGAACCGTTTTATTGTATTCTAAACAGGACAAGCACTCACTAAAGTCAAGCAGGCGTTCTTTGCAATTGCAGGTTTCAAAGAATTGAAAGAAGTCACAGGTATTTGCATAAACTAAAACATTTAAGAGTACACTTGTGTTTTTTGTCGTTGTTCTCTAGCTTTCCACATCAAGAATGACGGAGAGTCCAAGACCAAACTGATGGCAGGCGTTAACAAGAAGGTTGTCTCCCTTGCTTTGGAGATTGACGGACTGATGAATCGAGTTAATGAGAAACGCCTCATCCTCGACAGACAGCGCGAGGAAAACAAACGCGTGCTTCAACGGTACGAACAACTGTACCACGACATCCAGAACCGATACATGTACGAGTGATATAACTTGTTTCCCATTACAGCCCTTTTGTTGGGCTGTTTAGTCAGCTTCACGTACCAACGCCATTACATTCACAATAAAGCCAACATCCTTTGACGTCGTGACATTAACATACTAGTCACTCGCCACTGAAAAGCATTTTATAATTATTCGCTTGATATATATATATATTTACGTATCCATATAATAATTTTTATATAATGTACATCCAATACTTTTTACTAGGATTTTTATCCAACTCTCAAATATTTTAACAATTTGGATGAGTATGTATTTATATCAATATAAAATAGACAAGTAATAGCTTGCTTTTTCTATATTATAACTTACAACGTTAGACAATGCATTAATTGTGTGCTAGAATAAAATAAATCATCACACCACTCTTGTGTTATACATATGCATTAAATATTCCCCTATATCTACTTATTGCCGTTGTAATCTAATTGAAACTGGCTATCAGATATCAAAGTCGAAAAAGGCGAGGTAAATTCTGGCATTTTGAGGGATCATACATGTGTACATGTAGCGATGATTCTTGACGGAATTTTCCTCTTCATGCTTATATATATATGTGTGTGTGTGGGCGTTTTGACGACACTGCGTTCATACACATGTATGATTCTCCGTAATTTGTTTAGTTTTCATGCAGTGTCGACGTCAATGTTTTTGTAAACTGATCCAGCTTCTTGGGAAACATCTTGATACTGTTCTATATTTATTTCCGGTTGTGAGTAACATGTAGGTTCACATATTTGGTGATGATGACGCCAGTGATTGTTTAGCCGGGGTTTAAAATTATTCAGGGAGAGGCCTCTACAACTATATTTGGGAGAGAGTTCCACTCGTCCACGACCCTACTACTGTACAGGTTGAGCCTCATCCTTCTCTTGAAAAGCTTTTTGGAATTTCCTCTTGTTGTAACCAATGTAGCCTTTTAAATAATTTTGTGTTTGTCCAAAATGTCAATGAACGGGATATTTCGATTGTCAAGCATCACAGAGAGCATGTTTTTATATAACCTTTGACATGCGTATTCATGATTGCCAGAGATTAATAGAATCGATCACTCCTGTTTGGCAGGGAAATCTCAATCCTGGGTAAGATTTTTGGAGTTTAGCACGAGGATGTGAAAATTGCTGAACTTTCAAAATCTTATCCCGAAGGTTGAGATTTCTGTCTGCATTACAGTCTTGACTGACTATTTTCTCTCACGCATTCCTACCATAAACATGCTGTAATGGTGAACTCAATGCACCACGCCATCATCAAGAGCGCATCAAGTGACAAAATTGATGACGCTACCCTATAGCAGAGACGTCTTTGTCTATAGCTACACTGCCAAACGTGATGACGCAATGGTGTGGTTTTCAGAATTTTAGCGCGTGTGAGCCGTCTTTTACTTGGTAGGTAGAAACAGGTTTACAATGTACCTTTACATATATAATAAAAGGTGGGATGCACCGGTGAAATGTGGGGAAATTGTCCCGCATTAGGTTAAGCACTTGCAGAGATATATAAAGCCAGTAGTTAGTCACTTTTTACAATCATAACGATGACATCAATCATAGGCTAGACGCTATAGACAAAGCAAAGAAAGACAACTACGGCAGGGCTATGTTGAAGATACTTTCGAAGAAGGGAACTAACTCCTGCAGTGTTCAGTCCATCATTTTCTTTATTAAATTTTTCCGATGTTGTTTCGGTTTATTTTTTATTCAATACAAGATACAGACTGTATGTAATTAAGTATTGCTCTCTATACTGGACTCGTAACATGTTTCCGAAATTCACATGCATACACGTAAGCATACACACACACACACACACACACACATACATAAAGTTTTATTTTGGACATCATATGTTTAACACATCACATTAGCTGTAAATATAAATCATTTCCTGATCAATACAGCGTTTATCCAGTCTGTTTTTAAATGAATTTATTGAATGTGCTGATAGCTCGTCATCTGGAAGACTTTCATAATTTAAAAACTTGTAGGAAAAAATCTGTTTCCTTATTTCAACATTTAAATGTTGTGGATAAGAGTATTTTGAACACCATTGGTACCATGTTGTCTGCAGTAGTCAATTAAAGCCACGTACTAATGAAATAAGACCTATTTACACACACTGCTCCTTATCTGGAATAATTACATATTAACGCTTTTTATGGCATTTCCACAATATAACCCTACCAAATTCACATTGCATTCATGCGAGTAATAAATGCCATAGACATCATCACTGTTCACTTTTATGATGTCACGGTTGTAACATTGGATCCCTTGAAGATAGCCATTTTATTCCATTAAACAAGCATATAAAAGATACATTTATACAAATATACACATTCACTTGTTAGAAGAGAATTTTGTTAAATATTTTAGATGGTAAATGTAAGCATTGCATTGAATTTTGATAAATATTTTAGATGGTAAATGTAAATACTGAACAGGTTTCAGGCAGTGCTTCATATTGAATTGAACACAATCCAGTTGGCATTCATATTGACCTGTTTATTACTTGCTGGAAGCAGTTCTGTCGGGAGGACTATAGAACCGACACATTAGAAGGAAGGTAGGGAAATGATCTCAGAGTCTAGTCATATTGACCTGTTTATTACTTGCTGGAAGCAGTTCTGTCGGGAGGACTACAGAACTGACACATTAGAAGGAAGGTAGGGAAATGATCTCAGAGTCTACAGTCATATATAATGTATCACCCTGTGATTGTGTGAATGGAAAGAGCCATCATTTATAAATACATGTACATTTCATTTTATGAATATTCATTCTATTAATATTTTATAATGGGAGTTCATTTTGTTCAAGCAAGCAAAGTACAGAGCTAGGACAAAATTTTATGTTAACAGAATCTTTAGAATTGTTCAAATGAAGACTAGTAAATAACTAAAACTACATATAGGATTTCACCGAAAAAAAAGAAAAAAAAGAAAAAAAAAGAATGTTGGCCCCTTTCACTTAAAGATGGTGGAATGTTTCAGGTAAATTCATGTTCTAGTATTCTCTTTATTTCTCTTTTCTCTTTTTTAACAAAACACATGTAGGTATGAAGTGGATTGTGCAGACTATGTACATCATGGTCTTTGAGATGCTTGCTTTATGCTACATTTCCCGATCCATCTGAAAGTTGGAGCACGCACAACTACGACAAAAAGATCATGATCCCATTAGCATTTATCAAAAAAATGTGAGAACAATTTTTACACGTATGATATCCAAACAAATTCCAAGATAGCTTGGTGGCTTTTTTTCTCTCTTAACTACAAGAAATTGGAGAAGGTGCAACTAATTAAAGGCTAAGAGGATCATGTTTAAACATGTTTTATCGTGATCCATTTTGTTTTTCATGAGAAATACTGGTGTAACGAACTGGACATATAAAATAGGTCAGTGATGTCCCTTTTTTGTTTTTGTCCTCGTATTCCCAATCTTTCTCAAATTGAAATATGCCCACTAGGGACAAATGGGATCAGGCATATCGAGACCATTCATGTTCATTAGAAATAGCAGTAACAAGCTTGATGTGCAAAATCCAGGATGGCTGCCTGGCAGCCACTTTGCTTTCGGAGTTTCCCGATCCATTTAAAATTGAAGCTAGTAACAAAAGTGGACTGAAGGAATACCAAAGTTTTGTTACCCGGGTATGATTCTTGATGTATTCCTGAGAAATAGGCATATCAAAACTGTTTAAACACGGACGGCTGAACGGACAACAGACCACATAAGTTGATCGATTTTATGATGGTGCTTAAACGAAATACAAAACAATTTCAACCGAATCTATGTACTGTAATGAATTGAAAAAATAACAAACTCACATTAATGACACCCCTGTTGTCTCTGTATTGAGTGAAATACAGTTTCATTGATACGTAATTCTGCATTGTGAAAACACAATTTTTCAATTATATAATGTATAAATACTTTTTAATAATTTAATTAAAGCAATGTGCAATGTAAAATTGTAAACATCTTTTTGTACTTCTATCCTTGATTATAAGTTAAGATTAATTATCACCATAAAATAAAATAAAATAAAAGCATTTATTACATTCCATTATAAACACAAATAAGTTACATATATATGCATTTTCATGTACATGTACTACTTTTTGACAAGTGAAATACCAGCAATTGTTCATTTTGCCTTTTTATGGCATTTCCACAATATAACCCTACCAAATTCACATTGCAGGCTATAAATTTACATGGAGGAAAGTACACCAACATACCCTGCCTCCGGTATACACACAGGCATGCAAGCACACACAACACACATGGTGGCACGTCCTTTAATGACCTTAGCTGTTAATAGGACGTTAGACAAAATGAAAGGAAGAAAAAAAGAAATAAGAAATGTTTCATCTACACATGCTGTAAAGATATCACTTCAGTATCCAATCAGAGAGATACTTTCTATTCACTGCACAGACTTTCAATTTCAAGTTCAGATGAAGCAATGGTAGAGTAAGTGGTTGTTTTGGTATATATTTGTAACATATAGTATGGTATTTACATAAATACACAAATCTCACCAGTTAAAAGCAACAGACAGCAGAATTGCATTGAGTTATATGTGATTCAAAATGGTGCTCCACCTTGTTGTAAAGTGTGACATTAGAACCTGGTAGATCATATTGCGCTACTAATTGCTACACTTTTCTGATGCAGGAATATTTGCACCGTGTAACTTTAAAAAAAAGAAATAAATAGAAAATTTGATGGTTTTCCCTGCTGTATATCATAATATATACATTTCACTTGTAGAAATTATAGACCTGGTAGAAAATACAGGTCTATATTTTGTTTTTATTTTGCTTGTATAAGTAGTGATATTCTACTATACTTGTGGAACATATTATACACGGTTATGAAAACATTAAATATCCTCTATAGATGTTATGAAGAAAGTAGGCCACATATACGATACTCATTTCGTCAGTTTTTCTACACGACTGTTCACCTTAGACATCCTTACATTAGCTTTGTCCACAGAACATGTTAATGTATCCAGTTTCTCGTTTTGGGTATCTGTCTCCTGCTGGACAGATATAGCTAGTGACCGCAGGTCAGATAGAGTGTGCTGTAGTTCCTGCACCTCTTCGTCACTCACCACGGGATGGGGAAGCTGGAGTTGCTCCCCTTGGACGTCATGGCCTGTCCGACTCTGATTACATGATGTCTGTAATTGTGGTATGGATGAGCCTGTTGTCTTTCTGGACAATAATTCACCTGAAAATATTGCACTCAAACTAAATATCCTTTACATGTTTTTCATTGCTGATAACAATACATATTTTAACTATTTGCACACTTTACTTGTTGGATGAATAAGTCCTAGAACATTTATATATTTCATGTGAAACAAATGTTTTTAACATGAACTTAAGATTTTGAATTGGAATCAGAAAGATGATATCCCTAGAAAAAAACATTTGTTGGAAAGTACAAGTGACAACACCTTGTTGTTGGAGAGTACAAGTGACAACACCTTGTTGGCATCTAATACTGCAAAGCCAGTTAGTGGACAGTCTAGTCACAGAAAAGGTTTAGGTCGGTTATATCTACAATAAGATTCATCAGTTTGGAAATATGTTATATCAAAGTTTTACTTCATACACAATGCTTAATACAGTGAACTATATGAATATTAAAAAGAAAACCAAATACTCTAGACAGATGCCCCCTGTTGAATGTATAAATACTTCTGGTGTCATGAGTGTATAGTTACCCTTAGTTATCTTAGCCTGGGTCATGAGTGTATAGTTACCCTTAGTTATCTTAGCCTGGGTCATGAGTGTATAGTTACCCTTAGTTATCTTAGCCTGGGTCATGAGTGTATAGTTACCCTTAGTTATCTTAGCCTGGGTCATGAGTGTATAGTTACCCTTAGTTATCTTAGCCTGGGTCATGAGTGTATAGTTACCCTTAGTTATCTTAGCCTGGGTCATGAGTGTATAGTTACCCTTAGTTATCTTAGCCTGGGTCATGAGTGTATAGTTACCCTTAGTTATCTTAGCCTGGGTCATGAGTGTATAGTTACCCTTAGTTATCTTAGCCTGGGTCATGAGTGTATATTCACCCTTAGTTATCTTAGCCTGGGTCATGAGTGTATATTTACCCTTAGTTATCTTAGCCTGGGACATGAGTGTATATTTACCCTTAGTTATCTTAGCCTGGGACATGAGTGTATATTTACCCTTAGTTATCTTAGCCTGGGACATGAGTGTATATTTACCCTTAGTTATCTTAGCCTGGGACATGAGTGTATATTTACCCTTAGTTATCTTAGCCTGGGACATGAGTGTATATTTACCCTTAGTTATCTTAGCCTGGGACATGAGTGTATATTTACCCTTAGTTATCTTAGCCTGGGACATGAGTGTATATTTACCCTTAGTTATCTTAGCCTGGGACATGAGTGTATATTTACCCTTAGTTATCTTAGCCTGGGACATGAGTGTATATTTACCCTTAGTTATCTTAGCCTGGGACATGAGTGTATATTTACCCTTAGTTATCTTAGCCTGGGACATGAGTGTATATTTACCCTTAGTTATCTTAGCCTGGGACATGAGTGTATATTTACCCTTAGTTATCTTAGCCTGGGACATGAGTGTATATTTACCCTTAGTTATCTTAGCCTGGGACATGAGTGTATATTTACCCTTAGTTATCTTAGCCTGGGACATGAGTGTATATTTACCCTTAGTTATCTTAGCCTGGGACATGAGTGTATATTTACCCTTAGTTATCTTAGCCTGGGACATGAGTGTATATTTACCCTTAGTTATCTTAGCCTGGGACATGAGTGTATATTTACCCTTAGTTATCTTAGCCTGGGACATGAGTGTATATTTACCCTTAGTTATCTTAGCCTGGGACATGAGTGTATATTTACCCTTAGTTATCTTAGCCTGGGACATGAGTGTATATTTACCCTTAGTTATCTTAGCCTGGGACATGAGTGTATATTTACCCTTAGTTATCTTAGCCTGGGACATGAGTGTATATTTACCCTTAGTTATCTTAGCCTGGGACATGAGTGTATATTTACCCTTAGTTATCTTAGCCTGGGACATGAGTGTATATTTACCCTTAGTTATCTTAGCCTGGGACATGAGTGTATATTTACCCTTAGTTATCTTAGCCTGGGACATGAGTGTATATTTACCCTTAGTTATCTTAGCCTGGGACATGAGTGTATATTTACCCTTAGTTATCTTAGCCTGGGACATGAGTGTATATTTACCCTTAGTTATCTTAGCCTGGGACATGAGTGTATATTTACCCTTAGTTATCTTAGCCTGGGACATGAGTGTATATTTACCCTTAGTTATCTTAGCCTGGGACATGAGTGTATATTTACCCTTAGTTATCTTAGCCTGGGACATGAGTGTATATTTACCCTTAGTTATCTTAGCCTGGGACATGAGTGTATATTTACCCTTAGTTATCTTAGCCTGGGACATGAGTGTATATTTACCCTTAGTTATCTTAGCCTGGGACATGAGTGTATATTTACCCTTAGTTATCTTAGCCTGGGACATGAGTGTATATTTACCCTTAGTTATCTTAGCCTGGGACATGAGTGTATATTTACCCTTAGTTATCTTAGCCTGGGACATGAGTGTATATTTACCCTTAGTTATCTTAGCCTGGGACATGAGTGTATATTTACCCTTAGTTATCTTAGCCTGGGACATGAGTGTATATTTACCCTTAGTTATCTTAGCCTGGGACATGAGTGTATATTTACCCTTAGTTATCTTAGCCTGGGACATGAGTGTATATTTACCCTTAGTTATCTTAGCCTGGGTCATGAGTGTATATTTACCCTTAGTTATTTTAGCCTGGGACCTGAGTGTATATTTACCCTTAGTTACCTTTGTCTGGGACATGAGTGTATATTTACCCGTAGTTATCTTAGCCTGGGTCATTAGTGTATATTTACCCTTAGTTATCTTAGCCTGGGTCATGAGTGTATATTTACCCTTAGTTATTTTAGCCTGGGACCTGAGTGTATATTTACCCTTAGTTATCTTTGTCTGGGTCATGAGTGTATATTTTCCCTTAGTTATTTTAGCCTGGGACCTGAGTGTATATTTACCCTTAGTTATCTTTGTCTGGGTCATGAGTGTATATTTTCCCTTAGTTATCTTAGCCTGGGTCATGAGTGTATATTTTCCCTTAGTTATTTTAGCCTGGGACCTGAGTGTATATTTACCCTTAGTTACCTTTGTCTGGGACAGGAGTGTATATTTACCCTTAGTTATCTTAGCCTGGGTCATTAGTGTATATTTACCCTTAGTTATCTTATCCTGGGTCATGAGTGTTTATTTACCCTTAGTTATCTTAGCGTGGGTCATGAGTGTATATTTACCCTTAGTTAACTTAGCCTGGGACATGAGTGTATATTTACCCTTAATTATCTTAGCCTAGGTCATGAGTGTATATTTACCCTTAGTTATCTCTGTCTGGGACATGAGTGTATATTTACCCTTAGTTATCTAAGCCGGGGTCATGAGTGTATATTTACCCTTAGTTATCTTAGCCTGGGTCATTAGTGTATATTTACCCTTAGTTATCTTAGCCTGGGTCATCAGTGTATATTTACCCTTAGTTATCTTAGCCTGGGTCATGAGTGTATATTTACCCTTAGTTAACTTAGCCTGGGACATGAGTGTATATTTACCCTTAGTTATCATAGCCTGGGTCATGAGTGTATATTTACCCTTAGTTATCTTAGCCTGGGACATGAGTGTATATTTACCCGTAGTTATCTTAGCCTGGGTCATGAGTGTATATTTACCCTTAGTTATCTTAGCCTGGGGGTGTCCACGTTCCTCAGGTTGTCTCACAAATCCACTTGTCACATATTCAATTTTACTTCTCATTTTTCTCTCTAAAAATTCCAAAAATCCAAGCAAAGATGTACACACAACTCCATAGCTCAAGTCTGGTTGTCCAATCAGGAACCTTGTTACAAGAACTTCACATGGGGATAACACCCTAACACGCGAAATGTCACTCCATTTAAAGTGATGTATCAGCTTCTGCTTCTCACTCAGAATAAACATCCCTTCGGGAGCAATACGCAACAACCCAAGTTTCTGAGTGGTCGTTTTGTTAGTTTCCATTTTTGTATAAAGAATTTCATAGTCAGATATATTTGGTATGTCTCTTTGATGTACAATGATAGGGTCAACTGTTTGGTATACATTGGGGATCCTCCACTTTCCTGTCCAGGATTCCATTCCGGATGTTAAGCTTTCGGCTATGTCTAGGTCGTTGTGAATGTCAGTCATAGCTGTTAAAGTAGAGTCTATCTGTTCTCCTTGTGATGACATTATTTCTGCAGATGCACTAAGTGTCTTGTGAGAATCATAAGCCACTTTTAGCAACTTGTGCCCCATCTCTGTTCTTCCCATCCCCAAAGTTTTCCCCTTGTTTCCTTGATCAGAAAATGTTACATTTGACCTCAGGAAATACTGCATCACATTGAAAATATCCTCCCTGTTCGGCAGTGATGAAAACCAATGTTTTTTTCCATCTTTTGTGATTATCACTATTGCACTAAATATAATTCCAGTTGTTGTTTTCTTTACTTCTGCAAAGTCACCATACATGCAGATCATGTTGAATTGAGAGTTTTTGTCTTGAAAGATTATCCTCTCCACTGTGACAGAAAGCATGCCTGTCAACCATTTCCGGGTTTGCTCCTGATAAAACTGGACCTCCCATTCCCTTACATGCAATTGTCCAAAATCAGCCATCTTTCCTAGCTTACTTGTATCCTCTAAAAAAGAGACAGTATTTCAACAAAAAGAAATTTAAAACACATTACCTTATTGTAATTTTAGTGGTTTAATTGATAATCTATCACATCATTCATATACCAAAGTCAAATACGTGTAGTACTTGGAAGGCACATCGGCCGATACAAATATCAATCCCATTAATCTGATAAAAAGTTCATGTTACTTTTTGAATATAATGAAATTTTCTAACAGGAAAGTAACAGATTTTATCAATGTTAGAAACGATATTCCACTCTGTAGAACAGAGAATGTAACATTTGACCTCTAAAAGAAATACAGAGGTTACACATTTTTCCATACCTTTCTTTAAATATTTTGCCCTACATTAATTCTGCATGACATAAATTGTGGACAGCCACAGAGATATAATGGTAATCTTACATAAATCTATCATATCATTAAAATGACTAATTTTGTAAGAAATAAAATATTGAGTGATAAAGTAATGAAGAACCTTTTACAAGGCTGTTTATTATTCATAGAGTTTGAAGACTTTGTATAATTACAACTGTATTTCTGTCAGGAGATTACATGCTTTAACATACCACAAGTCTGTGACATACCACAAGTCTGTGACATACCACAAGTCCGTGACATACCACAAGTCAGTGACATACCACAAGTCTGTGACATTCCACAAGTCTGTGACATACCACAATCACAGTAATCTTCCATCATTGGAAATCTCAATAGAGATTGTTGCGATGCCTCTATTGACAAATACATAAGGGTTGTACACATTTGTAGGGATCTTTTGTAGTTTTATGGTCATTATCAGTCATTTTAGTATGGTTTGGTTTATTTAGTTTAAGTTTTATTAACGATTAAGGTCATTTAAGGATGTACCTCCAAGTGTGTAGTTTATACAACAGCAACAGGCTCTGATGAGGAAATTCATTAACTAGGTTTTGTGCTACGTTTGTTATAATAAATAAAACAGTACTTTCTCTACTTTGTTGTAAAGTTTCTGTCAATACATCATTTCTGTCCTATTATCTATTTATTACCTTTCTACGTAAGAAATTATTCTACTACAAGTACTTTGTTTTACACATATGTATGTGTGGTTGGACTGTGGGACTTCCCTTGGCCAGGTAAATCTAGCTAGTGGTCAGTGTGTGGTTGGACTGTGGGACTTCCCTTGGCCAGGTAAATCTAGCTAGTGGTCAGTTCGGAGGTCCATGGTTCCCAAGTCTGGCCCTGATGGACAGTTTCTTGTCATGGGACAACTATTGAGTGACAAAAGTGCAACATGTGAGGATATTAAGATTGAACAGAATATTCTAAACGTTAAAATGAATGCCATTAATATCCACAGATATTGAAACCCTATTCAAGCGTGCAGGATCTGTTCCTCGTTCTTGGTGAACTGTCTGTCATTGATTTTCATCAACAGATCTGGTGTCCAGCAGTTTTGCTGCATTTTCTTGTTATAGTTATAGTGATAAAACGTCAGACTCCTGTGCATTTTGACGGATAGATGTCAAGAAGTCTAAGTCTGGTGTCAGCCAGATGAAACTCGAATGAATAATGAATGGGATTAGTAATCATATAATGCAACACATTCACTGCTTGCGTTTAAACAAGTCATTCTGATAGTGTCAATGACGTTGAAATTGAATTATCGGAAAGCATTTCTTTGTATGTACAGCATTCATTAGAAGAAATGACCATCATACATCACCACAAGCTACTAGTTAGCTTTTTACAACGATGTTAACTGAGCGAAACTGAGCGAAACTGAGATGTCAGTTTCCCTAACAAAATAAGAATACGTGTACAACTTACAAATATTTGGCACTTCTTTTGATAGAAGATATCTCTCCTGGAAACAAGAAATAAACTTTACGACGCCTGTTTAAATTTTTCAAAAACCCTATCTTGTATCTTTTATGCGTAGTTAGTAACAGCAAGTTACTTTCGGTTTAATTAGTATATTTTCTCGAGAGAGTAACTTCCCTTCCCGGAAACTCATGAGAGTACGTCACTCATTGGCCAATCGATTTTAATAAAAGACAATTCTATTGGTTGGACACCGCGGCATTTGTTGCCTTAGCATCGCTCGTGGTTGACGAGCTGAGGCAAGTAACTGCTACTGTTTTCATACGTCGTACCTTCGGATGATGGTTATCTGATAGTTTGTTGGAAACCCAGTTGTCTCAACGGGTAAGTGGCATTTACTGTTTACGCTTGAATTCACTAATGCTCACAATGTATCATAAACTCCCAAAGTCAGCTCAAAGTCGATATACGTGTGTCAATATCATGTTTTGATAATGTGGATGTACAAGGGAGTTGCTATCAGCTGTAATGATTCTCAATATTGAGATGGGTCAAGTTGATCTTCCGCAGTCGTTTTGCTCCAATTCTGTCTTAAAAAAGTCACTACACCGATTGTTTGTTCGGATTATACATGCCATTAACTTTAATAGGATTTAAGATTAACGGATTACAAACCGATAAACGGTTGATGAATGTCAGATTTGTTCTCAACTATTTTTTATTTATATATTTTTCGAAATGTAAAATGATACTTTTACCGTTTTACAAATGTGTAAATTAATCAATTTCTTTGCAATGATATGCATTTAGCTTCTCACAACAGCACTATTTTATTCTTACAATTGAAAACAAAATTGTTTAATTTTCAACATTTATTTTAGATCTTTCTTACAATTTTGATTTGTTACAGTGAGAATTAAACTTTAAATTTGTTATCACTAAAAAGATAATTAATTAAAGATATGATCACTTGTAGATTGAAAGTTTCTTTTTATGAAATGCTTTTCTTAAATTACGCATGAAGCAATATATAATTTCATACAAGTTAATTTCTGTTGAATTAAAATGGAGGATTTTTTTTTCTTTTTCTGATATCTGTGACAGTCTGTTTTTTTACTCATAGACCTGAGTGTAATTGTCTGTTGTCAATTTCTTTATATTGTCAGTGATTTATTATGTTCAAAAATGTTTCGAACCTTCTTCTGTTTTTCCAAGCCTAGGTACATAGACTTTGAAAAAAGTTGCATGCCAATTATTTTCAGATTTATATCCTTTAAAGGTTAATTATATATAATGGGCAGTTCACATAAATATGGATTCTCTAATATATGCATATAAAATTTGAAAGAAAAATAATACAAACTTATTTTTATTCTAAATGAAGCTTATGTTATTATTAGATGTTGAGTTGATAAAATTTACTTCAATACAGAAAACCCACAGTTTTGCCCATGAACCCTATATACATGATCTTTTTTTCGCCTCTCTCTATTTCGTAATGTTCAGATTTTGAAATAAATTGGGTAACGTTTTGTTTGGTTTCATTTGCATTTTACTTTACATTTTAGCCCCAAGAACTGAACCTGTAGCTATTGTCAAAAAACAAATATCTGGTTGTACTTGCGTAGAATACATATAGGTATTTGTAAAATTCTCAATTCTGATTGAAAATACAGAACACAGATCATGATTTACAACATAATTAATTTATCTAAGGCCAAATTGAAAAATCTTGTGTTTCCACTAGCCCTGCATGCCTACCCAGATTGTTGTGTCTACCCTATAGTCTTTTATTGGCATTTAGTGAAATGCACTGTTGAAGTCAGAACTCTTGCTCTATATATATACATGTAAGCGTAGTAAAAACATTTTCAAAAAAAGGCCTACCTAGCTACATGTACCTACCCTATTTTTTCTGGGGATCATAGCAGAAACACAAGTATTTTTTTTTACCTTAATAATAATGGTAAGTTATTATGGAACATATTTACGTATACCTGGTAATGGAATACATACATTTGCTGTAACAATAAAATTGAAAAAGCACAGTCCTTGTATAAAGCACTGATTTGTGGCTGACTGCTAAGCGATAGGTCAATCAGACTGAGGTCAAATGGATCTGTTTCCAATTGGCCACTGGATAAGATATATAGGTATAGGTGTTGACACACTTTATCTCCAGAGTACCTTGATTAGCATGAATGTGAAATCAAAATGTCACTTTTCTTGCTGTTACAGCATTTCAATATAGATTGATCAAGGCTGAGCTATATTTGCAAACAGAGATTTAAAAAGACAGATGACCAAGCTGTAGATTTATGTTGAACCTGCATACTCAATAGCTGTGTGTCTATGTTATCGCAGTGATTTACATTAGACATGTAGAAAAGATTACAAGGTGCAGGCCATGGTTTGTGTATAGTTTTAATATTTAAAAACTGAAGGACCCATTTGTGTTGCGTCCAAAAATGTTCAGTTAAAATCTTTATTATAGCATGGCTGTACTCAAAGATTTTATATGTTAAAGATCCTGACATTTTCGGGTTTACATGTAAGAGATAAAACATTGACCAAAAATGTTTTATGTCCAATGACATTGCATAAATGTATTCAGCCTTGCCAAGCAAAGCCATTGCATCAACTTATAATAAGGCGCAAATAAATATATTCAAATGAAGTCATGGAAATGCATAATCAAAAGAAATGTAACCTTAAAGTAGGGTTTTCTTTCCACTCTTAATTGACATGCTATTCTTGGGAAAAAGTAATTTGACAACTGTACATAGCTTATCATTTCATGCATGCATGTATTTTTTTATTTATTTTTTAACATTTTCACAGCTTTACATGTAGGTACATTCTTAATGAAAAACACTTGGTAAATTTGGATAATTTTTTCGTAATAATAACATACTAATATTACCTCAGCCGTTATTAGGTCGTTAAACACTTTTATATTCATGGCTTTCTTCCAATGTACAGCTGGCCCCTAAATTCCAATTGTGTATTCATGGTTATTTGACATGTAGATGGCAACAGACATTTTCAATGGATTTCACACAGTAATTATTTTATTAACATCATGTACACAGATTTATAAGTTAACTTCTTGAAAAAAAGGAAAATACCCATCACTGCATGGAGCAAGTACATTAAATTGTGAAAACTATCATGAAACATCAGGGTTGCCAGTGGTATTTTTTCTTTTTGGTCAATTCTCCTGGATAAAATTGTGTAATGTAGTTCTGCAGCTGCAGCCTTTAAGATAGACTCGTTTATCATATATTGCAATTGACAGAGGAAGGATAACCCGTTCAGATCTCACTCTGTTGAATTCACTGTCAGTTGTAGGATTCCTACGATATTTGATAAACACTGGAGTCAATACAGAAGTTCTAGCCAAATTGACCGATTTTCCATTACTAGGTTTCGATTAGTCTTTGAAATTGAAACCCGCCTATTAATAGCAGTAGACAACTTGACCGTTTTCCCTCTGTTTAAAGTAGACGTGGATGGCCCCGATCAGATGAATGGTGAATCATGCTATCGAGTGGCTCCCCACATGCCTGCAGTGCCATTGATTCGGACAACGTGGAGTTGTTACTGATACTTTACGCAGAAAACTTACTTGCAGTCAACATATTGAATAGACATTTGTCACATTATGAGTGTTTGTTGTGAGCATGAGAGTTTAAAATCCCCATAACTACCTACAACGTATAGATGTCTGATATTGATTTTCGTCTCTATATAAACTGTCCTAATGAAATTTGTCGCATGGAGTGGTTTTGTGTAAGGCTGAGATTGGAACCCATTATTGAATATAGATCTGAAGAGGAAAGATATGGTAAGTCTGATTTCTGTTCCGTTGGATAGAGCATATTTTACGGTAAAGATCTTTTGACTTTGATCGTGGGACTTTTTTGATACAGCAGTACTGTTGTGTAAATACAATTTGTGCTGGTGAGATCCATTTTTGTCTAGTTTCTTACTGAATAGTCATATTTTTCTGTGGTCCATATTTATACAAAATGACATTTATGATAAATTCTATCTGCGGAAAATCACAAATTTTCAGATTCAAATGAAATTGAATTGAAACAGATTGATGTTGATAAAATAGCTAATGGAATATTAAAATCTGAAAATTGAATCAGTAAGGCCCAGGTTTTCTTATCAAAATAATTTATCATTGATACGTAAGTGCAAAAATCTTATTGAGATTTATCACAATTTTTGTTGAAGAATCTTATGAATTTTTCTGTATTTTAAAATTGTCATTACATGACAAATGTGCATTAATGATTAACATGGAAATCTAATTTGCATACATTTTGAACATGCTTTTTTTGTGGTAACTGTATGGTGCCATACATTTATGATTGCTTTAATGTTGTACAAACTGACTGCAGATGGAGAGAAATTTTGATAAATTATTCCTAGGCCCTTATATAATTACAGTAAAATGTTGTCTTTGCAAACTTATTTTTTTTATATATATCTCAAATATTAGATGTTAAATTTGATGTTTGTAATATTTTCTGCCCAGGCAGTGATGTATTCTAATATATTATTACTATGGCGACCATGTCATTTGAATATTTTGTTTATCTTAATTTTTTTCTTATACTTTTTTTCTCTCACAATTTAGAAATTTCATACCTTCAAATTTAGTACTGTATTAAATACATATCTATGTACTATATCTATATACTAGATGTTTAATTTGATATTTGTAATATTTTCTGCCCAGGCAGTGATGTATTTTAATATATGACACACTTGTCATTTGAATATTTTGTTTATCTTAATTTTATCATGGAGACATCAATTTTTTCCCAAACAATTCAATCAATACATTTCATTGATTTCCATTGAAATTCAAGAATAGCTACCATAGCTAGGTAGATAGCGATACTAAGGTAAAGCAAATATGCTAAAAATGGGATATTTACTTAGTACACTTATTTGTAGTAAGAATATATCTGGTCTCAAGCTTCCATTTAAATTGTGAATGTGAGTGGCTGAGCTGAAGTGTTTAACTAGCCTACTAGTGTGTACAGGTATGAACAGCCGTAGTTAAAAGCCCTTGACTCTGAGAGGCTTACCCTTGTTTATAGTTTCTAAGAGTGGTGGACAGCGACTGCAGGTTTTGATAGAATACCAGAAAACACAGGTAATTCAGGATTAATTCACAGGGTAGGGCTACCTCTAGTTTTCAATACAAACTCTTAGAAGATTCAATATAAACCATTTTTTCTTATAATTTTTTTCTCACAATTTAGAAATTTCATACATTCAAACTTAGTACTGTATTAAATACATATCGATGTGTAAAATTGTAATTAAAAGGTTAAAGAGACTTTATGTGACCAACTTGAAATTTCTGTTGGGGGCCGGGGAGATTGTAATTACCTATAGGTACATGTGCTCTAAATTAAAAATATATGTGTCTATATACATCCTAGGAGGAAAATATCAATTTTAAATGGTATCTTTTGAGTTGTTGTTTTAGATGAAATCATCAGATATATAGAACTAGTTTAGCATAGTCACTGGTTGAAAATACTCCATTTTAGGGCCCCAAATCAGGGGTGTTACTCTAAAATAGGGAAAGTTGGCAGGTATGTATCGTAGGCTAGGAACTATATGAAGGTTAAGTTTGGACCGGTGATCATGATGGGTAATTGGTTTAAAATCATACCCCGTAATTGATAAGCAGTTTGTAAGATCGTAATTAGTAAACCGATTAATGATTCATTGCATACCAGAAAATGGTTTATAATTTTATGGGACTGAATACCCAAATGAATTGACAGCAACATCATTATGCAACTTGTTATTTTAACTATACATAAAGTTTTGTTTTATATGGAGTACAAGCAACTTTTATGTAGATTTGATGTTTTTTCTACATTACCGCCAATCAAATAATAATAATAATATTAAATGACTTTTAATACATACTGTAACATTATATACATTTAACAGTTGAGTTCAGTAATATAATGACTGTATTACATTTGTTCATGTAATACAGATTATGGAATTTTTGATTGATAATCAAATTCAGAAAAGGCAAGTAACTGATCAAATTTCAATTATAGCTGATCATTATGTTATAACAGCCTATCAATGGTTGGGTCAAATGTTATTTTGGGGTTAGGAGAGGTAGCTTACAAGTTCGATCTGACTATGTGTAGAATCCTGGCAACATTTTTATTTTTGTTCTTTAATATAGCCAGTGCGCTGTGCTTCGGGAGATTGGTCCACTTGAGACTTGCTTACTGGAGTGTGTTGAGAGTCTTTGGGAGTACCCAATACAATCACGGCTGATAACGGAATCAGCGTGTGTAAGAGTTGATGCCAAGACCTTGTAGTCTGATGTTGTAGAGAATGGTCAGTGCCTTTGGACAGGTCTTTCTTTGGACAGCAGCTGTCTGGCCCGAATATATTGATCCCCGTGTAAATGGCTAATTTATACTTTTATCTTTATACAATTACATGCTTAAAGACCAGTATTTCAGCCAATCAATACAGTAGCAGGGATGCCACCGTGGCAATAAATGAAAGTTTCATGTTATTCAATCCTTTCACTTCTATAGGTAATTATTATACGTCTGGAAGTTTTCCTGGGGAGAACCATACATTTCACATCGGAGCTGTTTATGGATGTTTTCTGGGTTTACTCAAGTCTACAGTCACAGACTGTTCAACCCTTATATAAGATATATATATATGTTTCCTCCAGTCCATACACAGCTGTAAAATAACGTTAGCACATGTAGTATATTTATTAATTCTGTAACCTGATCATCAGTATAAATTATGTAGGAGCAGGTCCACTGCAGGAGACATAGGAGTTACACAGAGGAACGCACAGTTCTTCAAAGAACATGTAATAGGACTTTGGACATCAGGATTCTGCTTAAAACCCATTGGAGTTCTGCTTCAGATAACACTTCAGCAGATAGGAGTTTCTCTTCATAGGACATACATAGGAGATCCTCTTCCTTCAGTAAACTTTGAAACCCCCACCTCGAGACAGCTGGTATCAAATTGCCATTCCAACATATACACTCTTTTTTCCTTTTGAGCAATTGCTTTCACTAGTTTGCCTATGTTTCTACTGGTAAAACTCTTCTGCAGGTCAATAGGACATATATATTTATATATGAAAACATATCTTTCGTTCGTGTAGATTTTTGGGGTTTTAGCTTGTATTATTTTTACAAATCATGAAGTGATGTTATTGAAAGAGTTGAAGCTACATGTATCTGAACACTCGTGTTTTGGTGAGCTACTATCTAAAGATTTTGAACTTAAGTACTAAGGAAACAGGATCGATGCATGCAATTTACACGCAAAGAATTTCTTCTTTCAACTTTATTCCAGCTGAGCCTAATACATACATTTGTACCTTCACCATTTCTATTTGACTTCGATGTTGTGAAGAAATGTGACAAATTTTCTCAACCCACATGGGAAATTGAAAACATGGAATGTATCATGCACCAGTGTCCATGTTTATTAGGAGAATATGCCAATCCTGCAGTATCTACTGCAGTCTGAGTAAGACTTAACTCAGGCCCAGTATTTGCCTGCTACCATCACCATCTTCGTGTCAATGTATAGCGTGTGAGAGGGAGGGTGATCTTTGTGCGTATCCAAATGGTTGAGTTCTTCAAATGAATAATTAATTGATTCTATTTTCCGTTGCCAGATTTATTTTGATCTAACTACAGACGTATGTTCTCTATTTAGCCCTGATTACTTGCCCAGGTAAGGATCAATCAGGTAGCACAGGTGTGGCTATGTGTTCCTGCTAGCTACCTTGATTTACTAGGTATGAACGGGTGTATATCTACCCCCGATACACAGACAGTTTAGGCTTAATTAAAAAGACATTCATCATTAACTGAATTCGTAAATAGGTGAATGTACTGGTATATATATATATGTGCCAAAGAAGGAAGTTTTTAACACATAAATGTTTTTGTGAAAAATTGATGCTAAAGTCATCCATTTCATTTGCAAAACAAGAACTATTTGTTCTGTCTTTCTCTTTGCCCTGAACTGTTATATCTATATTTCTAATAGCTAACTTACAGTTTGCTATTACAGTGAATAATATTATAAAGAGGCGAGGTAAAAAGTTAAATTAATATTCTATATTTTCATTGTAAGATCTATTTTCTGAACTCATATATGTATTCCAAGGTGTTTTTTTAAGAAAGGAAGTACATTTTTTGAATTGGTCATAAATTATGAACAACAGCCCACAAGGGGAACGAAAGGGACTGATTTGATAAACAAAATGAGCAAAAAGTCTGTTCATAGTAACCATGCTTTTTCTCCATATGTCATATTTATAACTGATCAATGAAGAAGAATGATCAAATAGCCTTGCTCTATCAAACCACTTATACAGACAGACCTTCATGTCTACATCTGTGATCTAGCTACGAAGATAGACCCTCCTACCTTTTAACGGGAATCTGATCATGATGCAAGTATATATTGCCCTTTCGATAGGAAATTTTGCCATCATGAAACATACCGTAAGTTGTCTTGGTGAAAAAAAAGAATCCTGTTTCCCTATGTATAAAGCTACCACAAGGGCAATAAACATTTTATAAAAATAGTTTCCGAAATTACATAACAGTGAATAAGATCATGCAGGTTTGTGCGCCATTGTTGTCATCTGTGTCAGTCACTCTGAAATCAGGTGTGGTCCTTCCAGCTAATTTGTTTTCCAAATAAGTAAATACAAGATACGATCGGGAAAAATTACCCATGTGTCTATACAAAATACCTTATACTGTAATATACATGTATGTCTACAGAGAACTCTTGTGTCTACTTAATATACACAACCCACCTTGTCTACAGAGAACCCTTGTGTCTACATAGGACCCTCGGGTCAACATGTACAGAACCCTTGTGTTTATGTGGCCCTCTTGTCTTCACAGAACTCTCGTGTCTACACATGTACAGAACCCTTCTGTCCACACAGGACCCTCGTGTCTTCTTAGGACCCTCGTGTCTAAACAAGACTGATCTATACTGGTTGTTCAGGCAGACAGTTAATGGAGTGATTACACTGGCTAATTAGGAGATATTGTTCTCCCCTAGAAGTATGGAGTGATACACTGGCTAATTAGGAGATATTGTGCTCCCCTAGAAGTATGGAGTGATTAAACTGGCTAATTAGGAGATATTGTACTCCCCTAGAAGTAGGGAGTGATAACCCTGGCTAATTAGGAGATATTGTACTCCCCTAGAAGTAGGGAGTGATAACCCTGGCTAATTAGGAGATATTGTGCTCCCCTAGAAGTATGGAGTGATTACACTGGCTAATTAGGAGATATTGTTCTCCCCTAGAAGTAGGTATACATTGTTAACAAACACTCACAAACAAGTGATATTTATTACATGTGGCAAACAGGACCTGTTTGTGTTGGCTTGAGCTTATATGGACAGCCTATATTAAGCCAGTAGCATGTACTATACTGATACATCATCGAGAGTAAAAGCTTTCCCAACAACTCTGAACAGCTTTCCTTTTCTTTCTTTTTTTACTGGACTGCAGTGTTCGATACTGCAGCATGGTAAGTTGGTAACCAATGCTGAGTGACTGTGTTCCTTTTTTTTTTCATACCCCCGCTTTTACGAAGTTTGAGGTATAAATAGTATTTGCTTTGTCCATGCGTGCATGCTGACTGGTTTCTGGAGGTTATCTCAGCTACTCTTTATGAATTGGCATCAAAGTTGGTATATGCAATTGTAGGTACATCATTTGATGTCACTATAGCCTCAATTTGACCTTTGACCTTGACCTTGACCTCAAGTACTCAAATAATGGTTTCTTGAACATAGGTCAACCTTTGTATTTAGGTACATCATGGAAAGGTGGTATGTCACATCCTATAACAAGGTCACTGTGACCTCCTTGTGACGTTAGACCTTAACCTTAAGTACTCAAAAATGTTTCTGGAAAACATCTCGGATGCTTTGTTCTGAATTGGTATCAAACTTTGTATAGGTACATCATGGAAAGGTGGTGTTCATGTGTTGCATCATAAAACGAGGTCACAGTGACCTCAATTTGACCTTTTAACGATGACCTCAAGTACTAAATTAAGTATAATACAGGTTTCTACACCACTAGCTGTATCATGAATGGAACCCAGACTTTGTCGATATGCTGGGAGCAGGGTATCTGTGATGGCCACGATTCAAGTTATATCTAGTTTTTATATGCCCGTCGAATGACGGTACGTTTTATGTTTTCACGCTTTCGGGCGGGCCGCACACATTAGTTTCCGCTCAATAACTTGAGTAATTTTGAATGGATTCATTTCAAACTTGGTAGGAAGGTTTATTGCTATGAAAGCTCGGACAAGCTTGATAACCAAAATTATTTGCCAATTATTTATGCAGTTATGGCCCTTTATAGATTTCACACTTATTTCTCCAAAATTTATGCACTTATGGCCCTTTGTGGCAAACTGCTCATTCTAATTCTGACGGGCGTATCATGTACCGTTTGGCGGAACTCTTGTTCTTATGATGCTAACTATTTTTCCTATCTTTCTCTCTCCTATGTTATGCATACTCATATAAAAATGAAATTTGCCATGCAGCTTTATTAAATTTTTAGATGAGTTACTGCTTTACTATAAAGACATACATCTTACGCACAATGCCATTATACTTTGAAACTTTTCTTGGGGGAAAAGACTGTCAGAGTTATTTCAATTGCTAACATGTATTACAGAGATAAAGCAAAGATAAAATGCCTAACAGATTATTAAGTGATATAAGAACAATGTGAAAACAAATATGCCATGGGACTTGCAAAAAGTTTTAAATGACATTAGAATACAGACACTGTTCAACACCCAACAGATACAATCCTTGTTACTTTACATGTTATCCACCACTTATCCAGCACCGTTATTTCATCAGTATGAAATATTTACTAGGCGGCCTGGCTTGTGCCTAGTAAGTGAATTAATAGTGGATTGTAAATGACATTGTTAGCTACTGATGTCAGTGTCCCTGACTGCTGATCTCGATCTGTCAGCTGTAATCTCTGAGCTCTTCTATCTGGGTGATACAGAACAGGGATTGTGTTATTAGTTATAAATACTGTGGGTATATACATCTATATTAGGACAAAAATTACACATGTCAAAATGTATACTGTGACTGCTGGAGTTGTAATATCTTGATATAACTACAGCATATAGTTTTTGAATGATTTCGCAATATCAGGAAAGTTGGGGTTTCTTGGTTGGGCATCCTTTTAATACATAGATAACCTCCTATTTATATGATATGGTTATCATTATATTGTAATATATAAATCCTTTAAGAAGGTTAAAATAGAAGTCATTTTTACAATGTATCGATTTCAAACAACTTTTTATGAAAATGTAGAGGATTTCTTTTTATGTCTAAAAGAATATAAATAATTGAACTAAGTATAATATTGACCTTTTATATATATATAGGACATGTATAGTATAGAAGGTAGTGATTGGCTGATGGTCAATTATATTTGAAAATTGAACGGTTTGCCCATTACAAATTCCATAATTGATATAATCGGTTCATTAAATATCTTTCATGCAAAGTTTGCTTTGAAAGTCATATGTTATGATTTATGCTAAATGATTGATAAAAATGTAAAAATGTTGCCATTTGTTATAAAAGAATGAAACCTAATATAAAGTGAAAAACTCTGTCAAACTCTGTCATTTGATGTAATAGTAGTGTTCTCACTTTATTTGTATATTCAGTCCCAAAAAATTGTAAACCGATTAAGCAATTTATCCATTTACCTGGTAATTACTACTTTCGAATACAAATCATCATCGATTATGATTTAAAAGCGATTGCCCATCACTAATAGAAAGAAATAAAAAGGTTTTTTAAGGGGAGAGCAGACAAATGTTGTCATTGAAATTGGAAATCTGACTCTAAGTCTAAAAGATAATGTTTTAACCTTGATGACCTTGATGACCTGGATGACCTTTGGTTTTACAACTGAATTCCCGATGTACCATATAATCTTGTGTTGATTTTTTTTTGTATGTTCGGAATTTTTCTGAAAAAGACACACAAAAAACGACAACTTTCCAAATTACTCGTAGCATGCACAAAGTTGTAATAAGGTAATTATTTTGTGGTGTGGGAAGGTTTAATAGGAATGATAAAACACATACTTGCAGACAGACTAGAGCAATTAAAGGGAGAGAGGGCAATTATCTAATAGATGTATTGATCGCACCAGAGAAGCTATGTAGCTACATGCTTCAGGTATAGCCTAAGATTTTTGATTGGCCTCATGCAATCTCACACATACATGTGATTATGACGTGTGATTATAGATCGGTGGTGGTAGGATGGGGGGGG
>NW_018408762.1:328440-330549 GCF_002113885.1 Mizuhopecten yessoensis | reverse complement strand
GGGGGGGGCGGGGGGGGAGATCGGAACGATATATGGACAGGTCCATGGATGCAGATCGTCGGCAGAACATACACTTGTATTTACAAAGAATAGTTTTCTACTGGATAAAATATAGACTTATCGGCAGTATATAGTTAATGATTGGGGAACATGTAGATTTACTTCAATACATTATTATAGTGCACTGCATGTTTTGCCTTCATATCTCATGTTCTTAACACAACGCAGAAATTCCATGTCACTCGAAAACTATACACTGTAATTTGAATGTGTATACATGTTTATCAGTGGTTTTATTGGGACTAACCTTTTAAAGTCTTAATGACCTCGTTACTTCTTTTTACTGTCCAGAAGTTCTAATCAATATGTTAGAAGCTGATATGACAATACTTAAAGCATTCTCCAATTACTGTGAGTTGTGTTATAGGGGGTTTATATAATTACTGTGAGTTGTGTTATTGGGAGTTTATATAATTACTAGAGCTTGTCCGTGAAATCCTTAGTAACTTTTGTATACATCTAAGTATGTTTTACCTGCTGGTATATTTTGTAAAGAAACCTGAAATACAGAAACGTGAAATGTCTCCTTTAAAATTCATATCTCAGAAACAATATTTTTATTTCACCTTTCAGTAGTTTACAGCAGATATATAAACATACACTAATTTCATTATGTTACATGCCTTCAATACGCCTAGTTTTAATCTAGAAGTTGTGCATTATATGCAGAGAATAATATTCACCTGAAGATATCCTAAAGCAAGTCAAAACACCATATACATGTACAGTTCTGCGTGGCAGTTAGATAAAAACTTTGCAAACCAGGTTTGAAGCTTTGTCCTACTTTACTTCCTGAATGAAGCAATACAACATTTAACATAGAAAACAGATTCTGTGGCTATGTTTTACTATTATTCTGGCCATGAATGCCTGTATAATAAAGTTAGGTGGGTATACTGATATCAGTTGTCTATAATGTCTATCAGTGGAGCAATCTTGTCCTAACATTTACCCCATCTGATCAGTGTCCTTCTGTTTTCCTTCAAACATTTCAGGTTTAACCCTATGCAGTCGTAGTTGTGATTATGTGTCTGGCATAATGATTTCAGGATTCAATTTCAATTTAAAACAATTTTATTGTCAAAAGACAAATGCATTGATCCTATTTTAGCCCTCTGCAAAGGTGATTTCAGGATTTTGACAGGAGTAATTGTCCATTTTGTCCAAAATATTCTATTTGAATTACTTAAATCTGGTCTCTCAAAATTTTCATTCAGGTTATTTAGAACCTGGTAATGATTTTAATCACCTGCTATTTTTCGGAGCTGAAACAGGAAGCACCGGTATAATTTTGATCGGCCTTTTGTTGATCATCAAGAAGGATTTCATAACATTATGTAAGGTTTAAAAACATGTAAATTTATAATACTGTTTGTGTAATCAAACGATTTATAATGTATAGACTGGTATATATATATAGGTATAAAATCATGTGAATATAATAGTGTTTGTGTAAAAGGTTTATAATGTATAGACTGGTATATAAAGGTTTATAATGTATAGACTGGTATAGGTTTTAATAGGTGGGCAGTGTAAGTCAACAGAAAATCATGACATATATCTGGCAGAAAACATCAATACTTATTGAATAGTTTCTAATTTGGTGACGTGTAATGCATCTAAACCATTGAAGACCTCAACCAATACTGTTCCTTGTTCAACAGGATGTAAACAACCTTGACATAAACTTAGTCAGGAAGCATTTAACATTTTCTAGGAATTCACTTGTTGATTTTTAGCTCACCTGGCACAAAGTGCCAAGTGAGCTTATGCCGTGGTGCGGCGTCCGTCGTCCGTCCGTCGTCCGGCGTCAATATTTTACTTTAAACGACTTCTTCTTAATAACCGAAAGGCCTAGGGTGATGATATTTGGCCAGAAGCAAACTGGGATGAAGGGCTACCAAGTTTGTTCAAATAAATGACCTTCATCTATTTTCAAGGTCACAGGGGTCAAATATGTTAAAAACTTTAAACAACTTCTTCTCAATAACCAAACTGCCCAGGGAGATGATATTTGGTCAGTAGCATGCTAGGGTGAAGGGCTACCAA
>NW_018408762.1:297992-327854 GCF_002113885.1 Mizuhopecten yessoensis | reverse complement strand
CCAAAAGGCTCAGGATGTTGATATTTAGTTAGTAGCATATGCTGGGATCAAGGACTACTATGTTTGTTAAAGTGAATGACTTTGACTTATATTCAAGGTCACAGGGGTCAAATTTGTTTAAAATCTTTAAACAACCTCTTATGAATAACCATGGGTCCCAGGATGTTTATACTTTGCAAGTTGCATCCTGAGATGAAAGGCTATACAATGTGTTCAACATAATGACTTTGTTCGACTTTCAATCGCAGGGGTGAAATGTTTTAAAAAAAAATAACAGGGTCTTTTGAACGAATTTTAATCATAAAAACTGATATTTTGCCTGTAGCTTTATTTTAGATCACTTTTAAGGTTACAAGTGTGAGTTTAATGATGCAGGCCCATTTGGCCTCTTGTTAAGATTTTATTATGACATGATCCTAAAATGGAATCTTCAGGATCAAATTATCTCTGTGTTTAATCAGGTGAGGACTCGCAAACGGTAAATACACAGACACTGTAAAAATTTTTCAAGAAGTTAAATGTTTTACCCTCTAGTCTTGATTTACCTGTTACCTGAAAAACCATGCTGTTACCATAATTGATTTGCCTGTTACCTGAAAAACCATGGTGTTACCATAATTGATTTGCCTGTTACCTGAAAAACCATGCTGTAACCATAATTGATTTGCCTGTTACCTGAAGAACCATGCTGTGACCATAATTGATTTGCCTGTTACCTGAAGAACCATGCTGTTACCATAATTGATTTGCCTATTACCTGAAAAACCATACTGTTACCATAATTGATTCGCCTGTTACCTGAAAAACCATGCTGTTACCATAATTGATTTGCCTGTTACCTGAAGAACCATGCTGTTACCATATCCAAACTGATTGGCCTTAATGACCAATCCTGTGTTGATGGGCCGTTAAGCATTAATGATAATATCCAAACTGACCTAACATCAGATGTTTTGTCTCCTTTCAGGACAACATGTGTGCTGCTGCTGTATCAATCCCGATTTGAAGTTGGTGGCCCCAGCCATGGAGAAGGGAGAGTAAGTGTCTCTTGGTGGTCAAACTAGCTTTGACCACTCGGATAACCTTACCCCTTCATCAAATTAACTCAAGATGGCTGATTCTAATCTAACCAAGTTGACAGCAAGTCTAGAAGAATTATCACTTCGCAAACAGTTACCTCTACGTCAGACAGCCCAGAAACCTATCCTGAAATATAATCAACCAATAGCCAAGCCTGTGCAGCTTGTAAACCACCAATCAGAATACATTTCAATCCGACAAGATAGCCGAAACAGTTACAGTAGCCTCAGCCAGGCATCCGTCAACAATACCATGACGCCGTCTGCTCCATATCGTCTCAGCAGAAACCCAAATCCCTCAGGAACGGACGGGTCAACTACACCTCTGGGATCATACCTAGGGGGACAGACATACATTGCCCCTAATAATGTAGGGAAGCCTGGGACCCCTAATTCCACTAAGGGACACTCAAACCCTTATGCAAGGCCTCTCAGTGCCAAAGACATTGTAAGTACCCCGAGTCAGCACCGGGTCGTGAAGAAGAGCTCAAGTTCCTCGCAAATGACACCAGGGATAACTGGACTCACTAGAAATGAAACCCCGGTGTCGTTTATTCCCATCAACTCCTTCATGCGTCCACAGAGTGCAGTGAGGAAAGATTCACCATCATCCATTCGTAACAAGGACACAGCAAATGCCCGGGAACAATCAGCGTCTGCTGCCCAAAAGGTTGTCCCAGTCAAAACAGAAAATGGCATTACAGCGTCACCTGATTCTGTACCAAAGGAAAAACCGTCCAATAGCACTGTTCCACATACTCCAAAGTCAATAGTGACAACGACAACGTTGACCACCAGTAGCGGACAAAATGGACAAACGTCCACTACCACCGTAACAACGACTCGGTCAGGAGCAACAGTTGTTCAGAAAGTTTCAGCTCCTGCTAACTTTGGTACCCAGATCAGTTCTATCATATCCAAGGTCACAGAGTCTAAACCTTCTTCAAGTTCTCTGCAGGGCACCAGTAAGGCTGCGACCAAGTCTGTCTCGTCCATACCTAAACCCGGCTCCAGTGCTTTGTCACAAGCAAGTAGTTCTTCTGAAGCCACCAGTAGTGGCTCAAGCAGTAGTGGAACTGGGAGTAGTGGAAACACCAGTCAGTGTGGATCAAAGTCCAGTACTCCCGATCTACAAGCAATAGCCAAAGTTCGTAACCTTAACTACACTCCAACAAAGCCTTATAACGAGGTCATGGACCCATCCCTGGATGCACCTACACCAGCCCCATTTATTGGTACGAAAACTGAAAAATCAGCAGCAAGCACCACTCTCTTGCGGCCAACACGACCTGCGCAGACCAATGTAACAGTGACTTCAGTGCCAGAAGAAACGCAAAATAGAGACTCAAAAACAGTGTCCTCAAAAATGGCCCAACTTACTCAGAGTGCAACAAGTACAGTCTACTACAGCAAGGGGTCAAAGTCGGAAATCATCCTACATGAGCAGCGCCCTGCGGTGGTAGGGGCTCCGTCCAAACGTGTCCTGTCGGAGAAATCCGGGTCTGGGGGGTCCCTGGTAGCTGATGAAGAAGGAACTGAAGAATCTGACTTTGGATCACCAGGGTAAGTCTGAATTTTTTTTATCATTAAATAATTACTTTAAAACTTTCTTTTTCTTTTAACTTTGGAATTTGAAAGGTCAGTCTTAATATACAACTGTACTTGTATCCCTATCTTGTCTTTATAATACATTAGCTTCTTTCTCCTTTCCTATATTTTCTGAGTCCTACTTTTCCCTTCCTACATTTTCTCAGTTTTACTTTTCATGTTTCTTAAAACATGTTGAATTTTTTTTTTTTTATTCTTTTGATGTGTTCAGCTGAACAAGATTGCTTAAAAAAAGCCTAATTTTGATATGGCAGATAAAACTACATCATGACACGTAATGAAAGCTATGAAATGAAGAGCTCTGTAGAGTCTGTAGCCCTATCTATATCTATAGTATACATGTACATGTATATTCTTTGACCTATCTTCTACTGGAGTAGCAGCTGTCTAGGTTTCTTCATTTGAAAATTAATGACGTGCAGACTTAAACTGCGAGCTCAAAGTAAAAACATCTTGATTGGCAGGTGAAGCATTAGGTCTGGACTATGTGAAAGTCATATGTATCGGTTGTATGGGGTTCCTGGTGTAAACCTTAATTCCTCCATTATTTGAGCACTGATTCGGTAGTGCCCCTATCATGTACAGTATCCCCCAAGGTTACTGCTGCCTTCTGGAGTATTGGTATTCCTCAGGTATCTGCTGTCGTCCTGAGAAAGTGATTTTGGACATTAGTTTAAAGATGGTTGGTGCTTCTGCTATGTTTTGTCTTGTTTTGGTATTAGCACTTCAGATTGCAAGTGATCTCATAAATAGTCTAAATGATCTCATAAATAGTCTAAGTGAAGTAATGTGAGGAGTTAGATGCATTAAGTAATGTGAGGAGTTAGATGTATTAAGTAATGCTTCTTACATAATGTATTTTTTTACATTTGAAGGAAAAAATCACATGTGATAATAAAAGTTTTCCTGTATATCAGATTGGGAAATTTGTTCAAATGGAATAATGACCCCTTTTTGACCTCAAATTTTCATGCATACCAGAATGGGAAATAACTACACGATATTTATAGTTCTCTTTTTTAGTTCAAATGGAATAATGATCCTATTTTGACCTCTATTTTTCGATATATCTGACCATGCTGGCTGTTAGAATTGATCGTGGCCCAGTATTGCATGCCATTATGTGTTACTAGGAGTTTTGTTTGGTTGTGTTGCAGTATAACTTGTGATTACTGTGACCTCGCTACTTTATATCTGGTGTAAATCTTCGTTTCATGTACCAGTGTATGTAACGTCCACGAGTCTAAAGCTTTGTTGTGTGAAGTACTCTATCAATTCAACTTTTCATCCACTTTTTCTGAAGAAAACTATGTTTAATGGGTTTTCCTATGATAATTCTTTATAATCTGCAAAACAGTACTTGAGCTACAGATTTCAATCATTGAAAAGTTCGACTGTATAATAACTTTCACTGTGTGTAAGTTAAGCTAACCAGACGACATAAAGCTGTTGTTATTCCAGGACTTCATATCATCTTCAACAAACTCTAGCCTTTAGCCAGTCTGGTCATGCAAATGCTTTCATCCTCTTGGTCTTTAATTTGTATGTGTAGTTTTGGCAGTACAAAAACACACCTAAATCACGCAAGATTTCATGTGCTTATTCCTGTGGGAAAACTGCTCCTAATTTTGCACTACAGTGGCAGAATGATTTTAAACCATCTTTTCTTGCAAAATGTTCTAAATCAGCTATACATCCTATAGATTTTATTAGCAGTCTAATTTCATATACATTATCTCCTGACAAGTTGTCAGAAGTCAGCTACTACGAGAGTGGCAGCATGGTTGTTAATGAGTTGCTGCAATGTTATTTTCTTCTTGACCTTGTTAATGTGTTTGGCTTGTTGATGTGTTAATTGACCCTGTTGATGTTTTGACCTTTTTCTCCGGGAACTCCGACTTTCCTCCACCACCAAAACCTGGCACGTCCTTAAAGTAAAGGACCATAGCTGTTAGAAGGATGTAAAACACAACTAAATGATGCATTGATCTTTATGCTGTCGACTTTGTTGAATGTTGATGCTTTGACCTTATTGCTTATTTGACCCTGCATGTTGATGCATTGACCTTATTGCTTATTTGACCCTACATGCTTATGCATTGACCTTATTGCTTATTTGACCCTGTATGTTGATGCTTTGACCTTATTGCTTATTTGACCCTGCATGTTGATGCTTTGACCTTGATGCTGATGCATTGACCTTGATGCTGATGCATTGACCTTGTTGATGTGTTGACCCTGTTAACTGTTGACTAGTATGATCTTGTTAATCTCTTGACCTTTGTCTAACTTGTACACCTTACTGATGTGTGACACCTGGTATTAAGTTTGTTGAGACATATAGGCGATAGTACTATTGACTATGTTTTGAGACATATATGTGATAGTACTATTGACTATGTTTTGAGACATATATGTGACAGTACTATTGACTATGTTTTGAGACATATATGTGACAGTACTATTGACTATGTTTTGAGACATATATGTGACAGTACTGTTGACTATGTTGACCTGATGGTGTAGAAGAGCCTGTATATATACAATGTATACACTATAACCAGGCAACTGTAGCCTGTGGTTGTGAAGTCATGAGCACAACACTGTTGCTCCAAGAAAGCTTTTAACCAAAATATACTGCACATAATAGCAATTGCCTGTTTCACTTACTGCTCAAGTGAGTTCTGGCGCAGTTTGCAAAAAGTTTGCGAGTTGTAATTTGATGCTAAATGTTCTTTGTAAATGAACAGTTGCTCAAACAACAAAGCTATTGGATAGTATACTGACAGTACTCACGGATTGATCTGGTACCACAGTATGAAGATTTGGGTGTATGCTATATGGGCCATTTCCACCAGTGTTCTGTTGGTTTTTGACCATTAAAGGATAACGGTTATAATAGCTTGATCAGGTTGCACTCAAAGGCTTCCGCCTTTTAATTAAATCATTTTAGAAATTTAAACCTCCGCCTCCTGAACATAATGGAACATTGTTCTCTAATAAACAGACTGGTTTTAAGTCAATATTTCTCCATGCTTGAAATCTCTTTGCCCTTTTTGTGAATATAAACCCTAGTTTACTTTAAATCTTATTGAATATTTGCTATTGAAAATTCACTTAGCACTTCAGATTATTTCTGAACAATTTTGCTATCATGTTATTAGAACAAGGTAAAGTTTATATAAGTATACTTGTGTACGGAGGTACCTAGATGTAGATATGCAGAAATTGACAGGCCATTCCATACTAATCATCACAGAACTGCTGGACATCACTTGAACATTTCAGGAAGTTTTATCCTTCATCTTAGATTAAAAATAATTCTGTTCGTTTATTGGCTGTTTTTCGAGTAAATAAATAAACTTTATTCATTTTACAACAATTATGAAACAAGTTATTTCAACTTATATTAATTACCCTTGTTGGCCCGGATGTTAGCCCGCGGGGTCTTATTGTGGGAGGAAACCCACAGACAGGTCGGGCAGGTGACCCCAACCTTTTCACCTCCGATCGGCAAATCAAACCCCGGCCGCCTTGGTGAAAGTTTAGTGCGCTATCCACTGCACCACCCGAGTTTTAGTTCCTTTGTTAATGTTAAAACAAGGTGAGGTACATGGTGTTGATCAAGGCCGTATGACTTAGACAGAAGAAAGCAAAGATATGTCATAATGATGTTTAATTAGTAAATCTGAGTCCTATCTAGGGTCCCAAAGGATTGCTTTATATAAGGGCCATATCCCAGTGAATGGTTATGTTACTTGATAAAGGTCTAAATGTAGAAAGCTGGTTGAAAACAATTTTAAATGTTAATGAAATTAAATATTCTGCTATATTCTGATGTCATATTTTTGTTCAGTAAACAAGTTATCACCAGAATTGAATAGGTGTTATGTGTTCAAACACTGAAGCCCTTTCAAATATTGCATGAGTATACTCTTTAAATATTTTCTAACATTTTTATTTACACTTTAAGTAACTTAAAAGCCACTGTAGATTATGAAGGAAGTTTAATTTGCCATTAAGTACTCTAACAATAACCCTTTGACAGCCGTTTTATTTGGACATTTCTAAAAATGACTACCGATAACATTCACAAATCAGCATTTCAGTTGATTGATGAACTATATAGGTCTCTACATAAAAATAGCATGATTGATTGCTTGTCATAAAGAATGGCAGCTAATTATAGATATATATAAAAGGACTTATCTTTATTGTAGTTCATATCTAAAAAGCTGGGAAAGTAGAACAATTTTAACACATATGGCCATTGAACTTGTTGTGACATGTTAAACTAGTTTTTGATAAATATATTTATGGATGGAAATAATGTTGAAAAAGGTTTAATTAGGATGACTGTTCTAGATGCTGATGTCAATTTTTTTCTGAAGCAAATTCATGGATAACCATACAGGGAGAAGAATATCCAAAGTTAGCTCAATTGTATAGGCTCTTTGAAGTTCAGCATCCCCCAGTTGCTTGAATCCTACATTTCAATATAGACACATATACAAATGAAATTGAATGATTTGATACTGAGTGAATAAATCAAATAAAATCAATTGAGGAGATGACAACCACAATATTGACAGGAGTGTTACTCATATAACATGAGTGGCCGCTGGTTGGCCTTTTTTTCCTTCGTATATGATGGTGCCGACTGCGACGCCTGTCAAGAGTTTCTCGCCGTGTAAAACCTCTAACATTGTTGGAGTAACAGGAGTGTATAGTGTATAATACGTATCCACAACTTCAGTCCAAGGTTAACGTGTTTGACCTTCTCAGGAACGCAGTGGTCTGTGTTCATGGTTAAACTCCAGATCTGTTTAGCTTAAACATTAATGATAACTATATATACCCAAATGTGCACAGGTTTAAATATATATAGGCTAAAATCAAAATTAGCATTTTAATTTGGACTTGTCTCAGGTTAAATTTTTGGTGATCCTGGGACCTGGGGGGCTTGTTGATTTATGTGGAACAACCAGTTTGTTTGTTTTAAATGTAACATTTTTGGGTATAAATTCTGGAGGACCTGCTAATGTTTGTGAAAATAGCGTCAGATTACTAGGTCCGACATTATTTCATAAATGAACAACTCCGGTCTAACTGGTCCAACCTTTGGGTGGCGATATATATCCTGTGAGGTGTGCTGGGGTATGTTGTACTCGCTGGTCCAACCCTTTCGGTGGCGATATATATCCTGTGAGGTGTGCTGGGGTATGTTGTACTAGCTGGTCCACCCCTTTGGGTGGCGATATATATCCTGTGAGGTGTGCTGGGGTATGTTGTACTAGCTGGTCCACCCCTTTGGGTGGCGATATATATCATGTGAGGTGTGCTGGGGTATGTTGTACTAGCTGGTCCCACCCTTTGGGTGGCGATATATATCCTTTGAGGAGTGCTGGGGTATGTTGTACTAGCTGGTCCAACCCTTTGGGGGGCGATATATATCCTGTGAGGTGTGCTGGGGTATGTGGTACTAGCTGGTCCAACCCTTTGGGTGGCGATATATATCCTTTGAGGTGTGCCGGGGTATGTTGTACTAGCTGGTCCAAACCTTTGGGTGGCGATATATATCCTTTGAGGTGTGCTGGGGTATGTTGTACTAGCTGGTATGACAGACATCAGATCAGGACAAAGTCAGTGTTACGGGGATAGAACATGTCCAATTTATCACATTTACTCTGTATTTGATATGTTAATCTTAATACCTTAAAGGATTTTGTCACTGGACAGAATCTTGTGTGAGATTTGGAAAATAGGATGATACAGCTAGATCTGAATGTGGCTAGGTGTTACAAAGAAATATTCAATTGGTCGATAGTCACCTGTTCTTAAGAGCCACAGGTTTATTTACATTTAAATGTCTGTGATAGAAAACATATTACATAATACATGTCTTGACTTCAAATGATTGGGGTTATGGTGTTGATTCCAGTTGAAAGATTTGATAGCATACACTAGGCTCAGTCGTTATTTTTACTATTTGATAGCATACACTAGGCTCCGTCGTTATTTTTACTATTTGATAGCAGCTGGAAAAAAAATGCCTAACATAAGCTATTTATGGCTTTTAAATGTTATTTTTACTATTTGATAGCATAAACTAGGCTCAGACGTTATTTTTCCTATTTGATAGCATACACTAGGCTCTGTCGTTATTTTCACTATTTGATAGCATACACTAGGCTCCGTCGTTATTTTTACTATTTGATAGCAGTTGGAAAAAAATGCCTAACATAAGCTATTTATGGCTTTTAAATGTTTACTATTTGATAGCATACACTAGGCTCTGTCGTTATTTTCACTATTTGATAGCATACACTAGGCTGTCTCGTTATTTTTACTATTTGATAGCATACATTTGGCTCAGTCGTTATTTTTACTATTGGATAGCATACACTAGGCTGTGTCTGTATTTTTACTATTTGATAGCATACACTAAGCTCTGTCGTTATTTTTACTATTTGATAGCGTACACTAGGCTCAGTCGTTATTTTTCCTATTTGATAGCATACACTAGGCTCTGTCGTTATTTTTCCTATTTGATAGCATACACTAGGCTCTGTCGTTATTTTCACTATTTGATAGCATACACTAGGCTCCGTCGTTATTTTTACTATTTGATAGCAGTTGGAAAAAAAATGCCTAACATAAGCTATTTATGGCTTTTAAATGTTTACTATTTGATAGCATACACTAGTCTCAGTCGTTATTTTTACTATTTGATCGCATCCACTTGACTCAGTCGTGATTTTTACTATTTGATAGCATACACTAGTCTCTGTCGTTATTTTTACTATTTGAAAGCATACACTAGGCTCAGTCGTTATGTTTACTATTTGATAGCATACACTTGGCTCTGTAGTTATTTTTACTATTTGATAGCATAAACTAGGCTCAGACGTTATTTTTCCTATTTGATAGCATACACTAGGCTCTGTTGTTATTTTTACTATTTGATAGCATAAACTAGGCTCAGACGTTATTTTTCCTATTTGATAGCATACACTTGGCTCAGGCGTTATTTTTACTATTTGATAGCATTCACTTGGCTCAGTCGTTATTTTTACTACTTGATAGCATACACTAGGCTCAGTCGGTATTATTACTATTTGATAGCATACACTAGGCTGTCTCGTTATTTTTACTATTTGATAGCAGCTGGAAAAAAAATGCCTAACATAAGCTATTTATGGCTTTTAAATGTTTACTATTTGATAGCATACACTAGTCTCAGTCGTTATTTTTACTATTTGATCGCATCCACTTGACTCAGTCGTGATTTTTACTATTTGATAGCATACACCTGGCTCAGTCGTTATTTTTACTATTGGATAGCATACACTAGGCTGTGTCTGTATTTTTACTATTTGATAGCATACACCTGGCTCAGTCGTTATTTTTACTATTTGATTGGACAGAATCTTGTGTGAGATTTGGAAAATAGAATGATACAGCTAGATCTGAATGTGGCTAGGTGTTACAAAGAAATATTCAATTGGTCGATAGTCACCTGTTCTTAAGAGCCACAGGTTTATTTACATTTAAATGTCTGTGATAGAAAACATATTACATAATACAGGTCTTGACTTCAAATGATTGGGGTTATGGTGTTGATTCCAGTTGAAAGAATTGATAGCATACACTAGGCTCAGTCCTTATTTTTACTATTTGATAGCATACTCTAGGCTCAGTCGTTATTTTTACTAATTGATAGCGTACTAGCTGGTGCAACCCTTTGGGTGGCGATATATATCATGTGAGGTGTGCTGGGGTATGTTGTAGAAGCTGGTCCAACCCTTTGGGTGGCGAAATATATCCTGTGAGGTGTGCTGGGGTATGTTGTAGAAGCTGGTCCAACCCTTTGGGTGGCGATATATATCATGTGAGGTGTGCTGGGGTATGTTGTACTAGCTGGTCCAAACCTTTGGGTGGCGATATATATCCTTTGAGCTGTGCTGGGGTATGTTGTACTAGCTGGTCCAACCTTTTGGGTGGCGATATATATCCTTTGAGCTGTGCTGGGGTATGTTGTACTAGCTGGTCCAACCTTTTGGGTGGCGATATATATCCTTTGAGCTGTGCTGGGGTATGTTGTACTAGCTGGTATGACAGACATCAGATCAGGACAAAGTCAGTGTTACGGGGATAGAACATGTCCAATTTATCACATTTACTCTGTATTTGATATGTTAATCTTAATACCTTAAAGGATTTTGTCACTGGACAGAATCTTGTGTGAGATTTGGAAAATAGGATGATACAGCTAGATCTGAATGTGGCTAGGTGTTACAAAGAAATATTCAATTGGTCGATAGTCACCTGTTCTTAAGAGCCAGAGGTTTATTGACATTTGAATGTCTGTGATAGAAAACATATTACATAATACAGGTCTTGACTTCAAATGATTGGGGTTATGGTGTTGATTCCGGTTGAAAGATTTGATAGCATACACTAGGCTCAGTCCTTATTTTTACTATTTGATAGCATACACTAAGCTCTGTCGTTATTTTTACTATTTGATTGGACAGAATCTTGTGTGAGATTTGGAAAATAGAATGATACAGCTAGATCTGAATGTGGCTAGGTGTTACAAAGAAATATTCAATTGGTCGATAGTCACCTGTTCTTAAGAGCCAGAGGTTTATTGACATTTGAATGTCTGTGATAGAAAACATATTACATAATACAGGTCTTGACTTCAAATGATTGGGGTTATGGTGTTAATTCCAGTTGAAAGATTTGATAGCATACCCTAGGCTCAGTCGTTATTTTTACTAATTGATAGCATACACTTGGCTCAGTCGTTATTCTTACTATTTGATAGCATACACTTGGCTCAGTCGTTATTTTTACTATTTGATAGCAGTTGGAAAAAAAATGCCTAACATAAGCTATTTATGGCTTTTAAATGACAAGTATCGTATTTACTTTGTCATCGTTGAACAGTTTACTCTTTCTTTCACTTTCCACTTAATATTATTTTAAATTTCTCTATAGGAGATATTAATGTAGAATAAGCATAGTTTAATATGTTTCCTTTCAAAATAAAATGACTTTATATATGTTTTATACATTTTCTACCAAATCAAACAGCTGTTATTGAACTGCTTCTTAGACTTTGCCATTCTCTAAAGAAATATAAAATGTGATTGGGATAGCTGTAAATGCTTTAAATACAGAACTTTCTATTAGTTTTATGTTGACACTGCTAACTTTGATGCTATTGGTAGATTTCGTTTTGAGAATTTTGGTGTCAGTGTGAAAATTACCAAAACACTTTCCAATGAAATTTACATCAGGAAATTAAATTACCTTCAAACTCTTACACGCTAGTGGTGAACGCTTTGAGGAAATGAAGAATGGTATGATGTGTCAATAACAGCTGAATAGCATTGTCACTAAGTCTGATTGAGGTGGTCGTACTAGGTCATTCACTATTTAACATTAAGTCAAATCCTATTGTTGAAAGTGTTGTCCTTATCAACAGGTAAACATACCAGACAAGCTTGTCGCCTAGTTAGCTTGTAAACAATTCTTTCTTCTTAAATCATCATTAAAAAAGGGAGAAAAATCTTTGGTTATACGCCAACCTAAAGATGGAAAAGTGTAAATATATGAAGAAGGAATAAAACAAATTGTAAAATCATGGATCCAGATTGAAGTTTGATTTAGAATAGAGCTCTGTCATCAGGTAGTTACCTATGTAACACCTACCTGTTACACCTACCTGTAACACCGGTGAGATTGGCGTTTATACGATTGACAGCTATAGACGAGGTCTCTGACAAAGTTTCTGTTTGTTATCATGTATACAAAAGGGCAATCCGTTTGTCACTCGTCAGGATATCACACAATGTGTTGTATTATGTTGGGATATTCACCATTTTTAAACATTTCTTCAATTTTCATTTTAGATTTATTGTTGTCATCATACAAAGTGTATTCAAAGGCGTTGTAATTATTTTGAATTCCACCACTCCATTCTCCTGGTGTGGACCTTCAGAATGTCAATATATAGATCAATAGTTACATGTAGTTTTGCAGTCAGACTTGGTATGTCAGTTGACTCCCATTGAGTTACAGGGAGAGGATCTCAACCACTTCCATGTACGTAATGGCCCTGGAACTAGGTCACCAAGGGCAGAGACATACAATTCTTTAGGATTGTTTTCATTGCAAGATCAAAACAAGGGTTGTTGAGATCAAAGCTTAGAACAACACAAGTAGCATGATATAGGCATGGTGAATTTGTGACTTGTGAAAAACTTGAAAAACAATGTTCGGCTTTTCCTGTTCGAGCTGATCATCCTTCATGATTAGGTAATGTGTAAGGGTTTCTTTCAATTGATTCCTTTTGCTGACAAGGCACATGGAAAATAATTCTGGAAATGATAACAGTTTATCAGCCATTAGTGTATTGGCCATACATTTCCTGTTAATTAGCCAGCTAAGCACTTAATATGTCAGTGGTGATATAGGTAGTCAATAGCTCTCTACAGACTGATATAGGCAAAACCATTGAGAAATAAATGGCCACATTCATTACCTTTAATTAACCCCCATTAATACCTAACAAAGGTTTCAGAAGTTGTGCCAGTATTTATTTGTCAGGTTCCAGAGTCAAGCCGTTGATAACATTGAGTTAAGGTGTCTGTTGAAATCTATACACCTGAAGAGTTCCAACTAATTTCCTTGTGTCTAGGTCACCCTGTCTTGTCTGAATACCAAGTTTTGATGAACAGTTTGCAGTCAGCACATCGGTCTGGCAGAAAATCCTATAAAATTCTGTTCTACACGTGGAATTGGGTATAAATATGAACGTGGGTTTTGTTATGTTTATGTTTATGTGTACATATGTATACATTTTGTTTGAAAGGGTTAATGCAGTAACAAATAAGTATGTTTATATATGTTACTCTGTCAGACTGACCAGGCTTTTTCATATGTTATAAAAAAATTACCATTATACATACCAATCAAAAGATGACTGGGGTTTGATTTAAATTCAGGGTGACCAGATAACAATAAGCTGGGCTGCCTACATGTATACAAAGGTAGCCTGTGTTTAACCTTAGATAGAACACAACGGTACTGGTGTACCCACAGACAGGCTTACAGCCATTGTCCACTAAACACCTCAACCATAAGGCATTGTTTGGATTGTTTTATGTTTAGTCTTTGATTTTCACACAGTGACCTAGATAAGACAATGTATTACAATTGCTATTCATTAAGAAAGAGTACCATTGTTTATATGTCGAACTGTGGAAGTTTATTTTTGAATTGAGAACTAAAAGAAAAAGATCATTTATATTTTATGTATATATACTATAAACCCAGGTTTTATTGTATATCACACTATCAATGAAATATTTCTAGCTTTCACTTAGAAATTCAAGCAATAATGCTTTGGGGTTGAATAGATATAGGTTTTACCAACCATGACATTGTACTTGACAATGACCAAGGCCAGTGACCATGTTGATGCATACCGGTATCAAATTGAAACAAAAGTATTGCTAGGGACTCCAATGTAGCATCAGGGATACTGTCTCGTGTCTACAAATCAGAACAGCCGCCTGTCTTATTTGTGACTACAATGTATCTTTTTTACAAAGGATAGTAGTTTTACTTACAGTTGACCTATATGATATATAAGATAACCTGACCTAGCAGAGATTGTAAACTAGATATAGCACCACCAGTAAATAATCATATCTTACTGCTTACAAACAGTAGTGTCCTTGGCCTGATTTACAGCCATTGATTAAGGGTTGAGATGACCATCATCTACATGCAAATTGTTTTCCCCAAATGTTTGTCCGTATTTCTTCCCTTAGTTGTGCTTAAACAAATAATCAATTGTTTTAGTTAATTGATATTTTGTTTTTAATCATGATTCTCTGTCCTATTTTTGCTATTGCATTTTTTCTTCTGTAGAAAATGTTATATGGAATATCAAAAATAATTGCAAAGGATAAAAAAAATAAAAATCTTTTCTTGTATTGAAATTTTGTAGTTTGGTGGATTTGCCTCAAAAAATTAACACCACATATCAAATGTAATCTTAATCAAATAATTAAAAGATTATCGTAAAAGGACCGTAAATTTCTGAAGGGAGGTTTAATTGTCATAATGTCAAAGTGCAACTTTACCCCGCTGCCCTACTTTGGTATCAGTGCCATTAATCTCGGGTCATTTAGATTAAAATTACTTGGTTTTAAACAAAACTCACGTTGTGAGAACACCTTCAGACCCTTACAGAACAATGACGTCTTTGAAGAGATTTATAAAGGTTTTAATCGCTCATTTCACCAAGATTGTTAGCACTTTGAAAAATGGCTGCTGAGGGTTTCGGCAGCCATTGGTGTAGCCCTGTCGAGATAATCTGTCCTTTGTGTGCGAGAGATTAGCGACACCGAGGATCACCATGTGGTTAGGGTTCCGTTACGTATCACGTTTACCTCCACATAAAAGATTTCTGCCCCGATACCCGGCCAGCTAATGACCCTGGATTAAAATGCATTGTAAATTGTACTGAACTGTTTAAGCTATCCCAACCGTTAATTAAGAGGGAATTTAAGCAGCAGAACCCAGCAAATCTGATCGGCCTTACGGTTTGTCTATGGTTACAGACCTCACCTGAATTGTACACAAATAAATGTATATTGGGAAGCCATATATGTTTAACTTGTTGACAAATATGTCTGCCAGATGGGGCAGAGATCCTCCAAAGTTCGTAACAGGAAATCTGGAGGTTCCCTCTTTACAAAAAAGAAGGATCCCTCATTTCTTGTCACCACTGACAAAGTAGTCATTGAGGACACGGTTGTTGAACTGGATGGGGAGAAAAGTGTAGAAGCTGAAAAAAGCTATGTTGATCGAAGTGAATTGTTTTGTGTGGAGAGCCTAGCTAAAGATTCTAACAGAACACCAACCTCAAAGTTCAACCTAGAGGTAGAGGAGTTGGATACAGAGGCCGCTATAGAGGTTGTAAGATTAACTAATGATGTTGAAAGGTCATCTAGAGAAGAGGTCAAATCCACTGAGCCAAAAGTTCAAGTTGGGGATAAGAAGCCTACCAAAAGTGGGCTAAGTACTCCTGGAAATAACTCCGTCGAAGGTAGCGCTGGAGGACAGGAGTCCAAGTCTGATGTGGAGAATAATGTTGTGAAGTTGAAAGAATCTGATAGTGAGGATGAAAACTCAAAATTTACTGGTGTAGCGAAAAGGAGATTTACTTTGGACGACGATGATTCTGATAATGGAGTCCAATGGGTGCCTTTCACTAAAGAGCAGGATCTGAAGGAGGTAAGCTGTCAAGAGTCTGAAAAGAAACATGTACACTTTAATGAAATTGTAGAGGAAAAAGTGTTGGAGATAGTTTCAGATGAAGAGGAAAGTGATTGTAATGATGATGATGAAGATGATGATGATGATGATGAAAATAACTCTGAGAATAGTTCTTTAGGTGAAGTTGAAGAAGAAAACGATGAAGATAGTGAAAGTGACAATGAAAGTGAAGGTTCAGACGAAAAAACAGATGAATCTAGTGATGAAGTAGAGGATGATACAAAAGATGAAAATCAATATGCTGTTGAAACCCCAGGTAGAACATCAAAATCCCCAGTGGGAAAACTCCAGGTAAAGTCTGGGAAGGAATCTAAATCTCCAGCCGCTAGTAGAAATAACAGTGTGAATTCTGGCCAATTTTCGGCCAGGTCTGCAGATAATAAAATACCGACGGATGACCTGGAAACATTCATGTATCTACAACCCTGCGACGAGGTGGTGGTGGTGGAGAAAAAAATGAAGAGTTTCCCGGTAAGAAATGACAAAATCTACATCACTTGTATCAAACCAGCCATTGTAAATGGATCTTCACAGAGACCAGAAAGTCTTAATAAGTTATACAAAAATGGATACTCCCCAATACAAAGCCCTCGTGTGGGAACCAATGGATATTCTATAGTGAAAAGCCCTCGATCTGTAACCAATGGCTATTCTCCAGGATCAACTCCGAAATCTGTAAGTAATGGCATTTTTCTTACAAGAAACCTTCCATCTGTATTCAAAGGATCGTCTCCAGGTACAGGTGGTGTCAACAAAAAATATGTAAATGGAAGCTCTCCAATCCTTGGTACAGGTGAACCCATTGATAAGGATCTGCGAGAAAATGACAGTAAGATTAGAAATGATAATTTTCTAGAGCCCGGTGATTCAGCTGCATACTTAAAGGTAAAACTAGGCGGCGATGAACGTGAAGGAGACCCAGGACTACATGTGAAGGAGAGCGAACAAAGATTGAGGTCGGATGATAAAGGACACAGCGGGCAGCCGAGGCAGCGTGCACCAGGCAGGGTTCGATTCCAGAGCACTGGAACAGATTACAGTAGGAAACCAGAACTGTGTCTGCTCAAACTCGACTCCTTTGTGTCTAGTCCTCGTATCGTCACCAAGAAAGTCGGAAACATTTTGCGGGCCAGGGAAAACAAAAGGTATATCTGAAAGTCAATGATAGGGGTTATGGTTGCATGAAAATAATTTATAGATTTCAAAATGGAAATCATAAAATGCAGGGTGTCTTGACTAAATTATTAAAATGCAAATTTTCATAAATGCTATCTTGTTTTTACTCCTGTTGGAGTAAAAATGTATAATTTTGTTGAAGAGACAGCCATATGAAAACAAATTTTCTTTGCTACTTGGTTGTGTCAAACATGCAAAGCTGTGCCTTGTATGGATATACTGTCAGGAGAATGTGTTTAAAATTCAGTCTGAGGGACTCGATCTGACAACAGATTAGCATAACAGGATTACATGTTGGTAATTACCCTGTATAGCATATAAATGTTGTGAAGATCCTTCCAAAAATAGAAATTTAAAGATTACAAATGTCAAACTATGGCCATTAAAGTAAAAAAGTATTAACATTATGTGCAGCTTGTTAAATCTAACTATTTTTTTTTATTGATTTTCATGTACAAATTAATGGTTTAACCCTTTCTCCACTGTAGACCATAATGGACTCATCCACATCAATGCATGGTAGAGTCTACTTAAGTTACATAAGGGTGAAAGGGTTAAGTTTCTTTGACATCTGTCTTAAAAATAATTGTCAGATTATTTTCAATACCTTTTGACGAACAAGTGTAAAAAAAATCATTCAGACTTATCTAAAATTTCCATGACCCTAACTGACTGTTCTTATTGCCTTTCTTTGAGAATAATATTACAGCCTTTCCCTTATTTACTTCCTAGCAAGCCAACTATTTGTACAGCTGGGTAGACTTAAACTATTGGGTAATAAAATGTCTGTTCAAGAGCTCTCAGTTTCTGGTACGTGTGACAAAAGTCAAACATCACACCCTCCCGAAGTTTGTTGTAGGTTTTACACCACCGGGCAAGCTGCTTGGTCACAACCTTATATTATTTCAGCAGAACTTTACACCAAATCTGATTAATCTTTCATAGATGTTAACAGTAAAAGTCATAGATGTTAACAGTACAAGTCATAGATATTAACAGTACAAGTCATTCCACCAATGGGTCAGAGGTTTGATCACTAGCCCTCCACCAATGGGTCACGGGTTTGATTACTAGCCCTCCACCAATGGGTCAGGGGTTTGGTCACTAGCCCTCCACCAATGGGTCGGGGGTTTGATCACTAGCCCTCCACCAATGGGTCACGGGTTTGGTCACTAGCCCTCCACCAATGGGTCAGGGCTTTGATCACTAGCCCTCCACCAATGGGTCAGGGGGTTGATCACTAGCCCTCCACCAATGGGTCAGAGGTTTGATCACTAGCTCTCCACCAATGGGTCACGGGTTTGATTACTAGCCCTCCACCAATGGATCAGGGGTTTGGTCACTAGCCCTCCACCAATGGGTCAGGGCTTTGATCACTAGCCCTCCACCAATGGGTCAGGGGGTTGGTCACTAGCCCTCCACCAATGGGTCAGGGGTTTGATTACTAGCCTTCCACCATGGGTCATGGGTTTAATCACTTAAGTCCTTCACCAATGGGTCATGGGTTTGATCACTAGCCCTCCACCAATGGGTCACAGGTTTGATCACTAGCCCTCCACCAATGGGTCAGGGGTTTGGTCACTAGCCCTCCCCCAATGGGTCAGGGGTTTGATTACTAGCCCTCCATCAATGGGTCAGGGGTTTGATCACTAGCCCTCCACCAATGGGTCAGAGGTTTGATCACTAGCCCTCCACCAATGGGTCACGGGTTTGATCACTAGCCCTCCACCAATGGGTCAGGGGTTTGATCACTAGCCCTCCACCAATGGGTCAGGGGTTTGATCACTAGCCCTCCACCAATGGGTCAGGGGTTTGATTACTAGCCCTCCATCAATCGGTCAGGGGTTTGATCACTAGCCCTTCACCAATGGGTCAGGGGTTTGATCACTAGCCCTCCACCAATGGGTCAGGGGTTTGATTACTAGCCCTCCATCAAAGGGTCAGGGGTTTGATTACTAGCCTTCCACCATGGGTCATGGGTTTAATCACTTAAGTCCTTCACCAATGGGTCATGGGTTTGATCACTGAAGCCCTTCACCAATGGGTCACGGGTTTGATCACTAGCCCTCAACCAATGGGTCACGGGTTTAATCACTCAAGTCCTTTACCAATGGGTCATGGGTTTGATCACTGAAACCCTTCACCAATGGGTCATGGGTTTGATCACCTAAGCCCTTCACCAATGGCCCAAGCCTCCCTGTTTCTTCTCCCAAGCCTCCCTGTATCTTCTCCAAAGCCTCCCTGTATTTTCTCCAAAGCCTCCCTGTATTTTCTCCCAAGCCTCCCTGTATATTCTCCCAAGCCTCCATGTAACTTCTCTCCTCACTGTATCTTCTCCCAATCCTTCCTGTATCTATCTCAAATGTAAACAAATAAGCCACTTGTGAATGGTCTAGCACACGTTTGCTTTGTGAGAGTATTCATGTGCATATCTGATGGATTCCATTGACATCCATATTAAGCTGGCAGAATAGGATTACTGACAGCAGCATCCAGATAGTATTACATCAGCTGCAACTGGCTTGTTGGTGAAATCAAAACCTGGTATCGAAGGACTGTTTGTCCGCAAGGCAAATAGAACAGCCTAATTTAAATATTTGGATTACTTACATATATAGATCATGCTATTTTATAGGCACTAAATTAAAGTAGACAGGAAATTTAACAATCAGTTAAATTTTGACATGATAGAATAGATATAATCAACTTTTGTTTGTATATATTCAGAAGATTTGGAAAAATGATTAATCCAGGCCAAAGTGACCTTTGTTGATTATATTTTTCAATCATCTCCTCACTCAATTTATATGTTCCACCATGATTGCTGCACATGTGTTTATTTTCTTCTTATAACTTCTCATTAAGATTTGGCTTCAAGTATATAAGGGTTTACAGAATTCGATCTTAATTGAGAACTCTCATGCAATTATGCACCAAAAAAGATAGGTATAAACAGTTGAGATCACGAGTTCCATTGCGTAAAGGTTCTGGATTTAGGATCACCTGTTTTAATGCTTCAGGTTAATTATAATTATTCACCACTTAATGATTATAGCTGTAAGGCAAGATTACACAAGCATGTTATGTGTCAGGATAACCAGCGAGCACTTCTCAATGTGTGTCCCGTCACGTGTCAGGATAACCAGCAAGGACTTGTCAATGTTTGTCCCGTCGCGTGTCAGGATAACCAGCAAGGCTTGTCAATGTGTGTCTCGTCATGTGTCAGGATAACCAGCAAGACTTGTCAATGTGTGTCCCATCACGTGTCAGGATAACCAGCAAGGCTTGTCAATGTGTGTCCCGTCATGTGTCAGGATAACCAGCAAGACTTGTCAATGTGTGTCCCGTCACGTGTCAGGATAACCAGCAAGGACTTGTCAATGTGTGTCCCGTCACGTGTCAGGATAACCAGCAAGGCTTGTCAATGTGTGTCCCGTCATGTGTCAGGATAACCAGCAAGACTTGTCAATGTGTGTCCCGTCACGTGTCAGGATAACCAACAAGGACTTGTCAATGTGTGTCCCGTCACGTGTCAGGATAACCAGCTAGGACTTTTCAATGTGTGTCCCGTCATGTGTCAGGATAACTAGCAAGGACTTGTCAATGTAGAGTTAAATATTGTTAACTACACTCAGAAATGGATAGGCTATACCTAGAGAACCTTCTGTAGATTTAAATATTGTTAACTACACTCAGAAATTGATAGGCTATACCTAGAGAACCTTCTGTAGTGTTAAATATTGTTAACTACACTCAGAAATGGATAGGCTATACCTAGAGAACCTTCTGTAGAGTTAAATATTGTCAACTACACTCAGAAATGGATAGGCTATACCTAGAGAACCTTAAGTATTTCTGTTAGACTGAGATTCAAGCACATACTCAGCTAATCAAGTCATTGAAGTGTGGTCTGCCCAGTTGCGTTCTCTACCTCAATTAATTAAACCGATTGAACTGCTGTTTTAGTGTCAGTTGGTGCAGTAAGGGTTATTTGACTCCCATCGACTTGTAACTGTTGTGTGTGTGTTATTGTTGTATGATTCCTTTTGACTTGTTTTTGTGTTGTCTGACCTCAAAGCTCTGTGCATTGCTGCTAGCCCTCCAGTGATGTCTTACCTTGGACATCTTTTATACGCTTTTCATTGATGCTCGACCTCTGAACTGTGTTGTGTGACCCTCAGTAATGTTTGACTGTGGACCATTCTTGTTATACCGCCTCTGATGCTTGACCTCTGAACTGTGTTGTGTGACCCTCAGTAATGTTTGACTGTGGACCATTCTTGTTATACCGCCTCTGATGCTTGACCTCTGAACTGTGTTGTGTGACCCTCAGTAATGTTTGACTGTGGACCATTCTTGTTATACCGCCTCTGATGCTTGACCTCTGAACTGTGTTGTGTGACCCTCAGTAATGTTTGACTGTGGACCATTCTTGTTATACCGCCTCTGATGCTTGACCTCTGAACTGTGTTGTGTGACCCTCAGTAATGTTTGACTGTGGACCATTCTTGTTATACCGCCTCTGATGCTTGACCTCTGAACTGTGTTGTGTGACCCTCAGTAATGTTTGACTGTGGACCATTCTTGTTATACCGCCTCTGATGCTTGACCTCTGAACTGTGTTGTGTGACCCTCAGTAATGTTTGACTGTGGACCATTCTTGTTATACCGCCTCTGATGCTTGACCTCTGAACTGTGTTGTGTGACCCTCAGTAATGTTTGACTGTGGACCATTCTTGTTATACCGCCTCTGATGCTTGACCTCTGAACTGTGTTGTGTGACCCTCAGTAATGTTTGACTGTGGACCATTCTTGTTATACCGCCTCTGATGCTTGACCTCTGAACTGTGTTGTGTGACCCTCAGTAATGTTTGACTGTGGACCATTCTTGTTATACCGCCTCTGATGCTTGACCTCTGAACTGTGTTGTGTGACCCTCAGTAATGTTTGACTGTGGACCATTCTTGTTATACCGCCTCTGATGTTGAACCATTGTATGCCTGTCATTAATGATTCCAGGTGTTGTTTATTATACCTTTAACTTACAATTCTTGTTTATATAGCAGCGGGGATATTAGTTAGCCTTTGGCTTACAGTTCTAGTTACCTCAAAGTTTGATTTACAGTATGGTAATACTGTTTGTCTCCTAGCCTCTGATTCTGACATTGCTGTTTGGACCCTGACCTCTTCTGAGTTTGAACTTATTGCCAGTGTCTTTTTACCCTTAACCTCTGTTTCTGCCAGTGCTGTTTGACCTCTGACCTCTGCTGAGTTGCTGCCAATGCTTGGCAGTTTCTCCTGGCCATTACATGTTACTCAGTAAGATAGAAGAGACAGCCAATGCTGGTATGGCAGGGATTTCATTGCGTGCTATCCCCTGGGTATACATGTGTGTAGGCTTCCGATTCCATTATACAGCATATTTGGATTAGTTTTTGTCCAATAAAGAATTCTGCTCCGTCAAGAAACGGCCAATTTTAGTTGTTAAGGACAATTTATTGTCAGAACCATAGTACTACTGACAATGTTACGAGTTATGGCTTATGGTTGAAACTGATATGTCTATGTCACAGTGCAGTCTACAGGTTACTAATGGAGTACAGCTCAAAACAATTTCCTTCCCATGCCACAACTCTTCCTGGTCAAACCTGTCCTGATTGTGTTGAATGTGTGTTGACTTACACTACTGAGAGTGGTCCAAAAGGGGGCTAAACTAGAGAAACTTGATTAGTCTGAAGGTTACATAGAAAACATCTGATAAAAACTAAAGTTAATAACTTGGTAGGGTGCCAGGAGTAAGCTGGTTCAAAGGAGATCAGCATCTTACATAATGTTCACATTGTAAAAGCTAATTATATGAGCTTATTCAATTAAATTCTGCTTTGAGTTTGATTTGCAGTTAATACAATATAGACCAATGTCTGCTGTTGATACCAAGCAGATTCACGTAAAAAATCTAGTCTACAGAATTTATTTCATTATTCAAACAAAGCACAATGTTATTTCAATATATATGTATCTACTTCTATTTCTTTAAGAATTAAAACATTGTTAAAAATGGAACAAAAGTTGTTCAAATAACTGTCAACTTTCATTGTAATATGAAATACTCTGACACAAGTGAACAGTTTAGCAATAGTATGACTGAATGGGCTCCCCGACTGAATGGTAGTTCATAAAGTGATAATAGGAAGATTTCAGAGAGTTTTAACCTATGATCTTGGATTCCTCCCTGTGACTGTCATCATGCAGTCCTCCCGGCTGTTGTCCTCTGCATGGGGTAGTCCCTGTCATACAAAGTTTGAAATAAATTACAGGGCAGTGCGTAGTGTAGCTTACATTTTGACAGAATATGCATATATGTACCGTGTGTCACTGAAACTGAGGGGCGAGTTGGGGGTACAAAGGTATGGGGCTTTGATATTGAATGTCCTTTTCAACTCAAACACAAAACTTCCATTTTTTTTTAAAGGTTAACATATGTTCTTAAATTTGTGTAAGTGTAAAAAATAATTGTGTTTCATAGAAGTTACTTTGATGGCAGTCGGTGGGGTGCTTTTATCTCGGTTTGAGTAGACACAGACATGTTGTGGAGATCTCTCCCAGTATGTCACGACATATACAACCTCCATTGCTATACATTGTTGGATAATGTAGTTTAATTTGCTTGCTCATACCAAATCAATTAAGTGCAAAACCAAGTTTGCGGTACAACATACAATATCCAGTCCAAATTGGTTATGTTTGGCGAGTTCTGATTTCCTGTTCACTTCAAGTCGCCTGTACTTTTGGTCTGGGTGTTCCATACAGCCATCTTTATACATTTCATTAGCCTTACAACTATACAGAATACAGATCAACTATCACTAATTTGGTTTTTGTGTGATTCAAGATATTTCATTGTCAGAGCCGAGACAGGTTGATTATGCCTTGTTTAGATGCCTGGTTCCTCCAGTGTTCTCGTACAATATAAATGCTAATATAATTCCCTTCTCTCTATAAACTTACACTAAATATGGCATTAACCCTGAATAATGATGGACTATATAGCACCACTGACTGGTCCCAGAATAACAAGAGTAGCTAGGGAAGTGGCACTGACTGGTCCCGGAATAACAAGAGTAGCTAGGGAAGTGGCACTGACTGGTTCCCAAGTAACAAGCACTGACTGGTTACCAAGTAACAAGGATAGCTGGGAAAGTGGCACTGACTGGTTCCCAAGTAACAAGGACTGACTGGTTCCCGAGTAACAAGGATAGCTAGGGAAGTGGCACTGACTGGTCCCGGAATAACAAGAGTAGCTAGGGAAGTGGCACTGACTGGTTCCCGAGTAACAAGCACTGTCTGGTTCCCAAGTAACAAGGATAGCTGGGGAAGGGGCACTGACTGGTTCCCAAGTAACAAGCAATGGCTGGTTCCCGAGGAACAAGGATAGCTGGGGAAGTGGCACTGACTGGTCCCTGAGTAACAAGGATAGCTGCGGAAGTGGCACTGACTGGTCCCCAAGTAACACTGCCCAGGAATGCCAGCATTTGTTTGAATTGAACAGTGTTGTATATCATCATAGCTGGGGAAGTGGCACTGACTGGTTCTCGAGTAACAAGGGTAGCTTGGAAAGTGGCACTGACTGGTCCCTGAGTAACAAGGATAGCTGCGGAAGTGGCACTGACTGGTCCCCAAGTAACACTGCCCAGGAATGCCACCATTCTATAAACTTACACTAAATATGGCATTAGCCCTGAATAATGGTGGACTATATAGCACCACTGACTGGTCCCAGAATAACAAGAGTAGCTAGGGAAGTGGCACTGACTGGTTCTCAAGTAACAAGCACTGACTGGTTCCCGAGTAACAAGGACAGCTGGGGAAGTGGCGCTGACTGGTCCCCTAGTAACAAGGATAGCTGGGGAAGTGGCACTGACTAGTCCCCGAGTAACAAGGATAGCTGGGGAAGAGGCACTGACTGGACCCCGAGTAACAAGGATAGATGGGGAAGTGGCACTGACTGGTCCCTGAGTAACAAGGATAGCTGCGGAAGTGGCACTGACTGGTCCCCAAGTAACACTGCCCAGGAATGCCACCATTCTATAAACTTACACTAAATATGGCATTAGCCCTGAATAATGGTGGACTATATAGCACCACTGACTGGTCCCAGAATAACAAGAGTAGCTAGGGAAGTGGCACTGACTGGTTCTCAAGTAACAAGCACTGACTGGTTCCCGAGCAACAAGGATAGCTGGGGAATAGGCAGTGACTGTTTCTGGAGTAACAAGGGTAGCTGGGAAAGTGGCACTGACTGGTTCCTGAGTAACAAGGGTAGCTGGCACTGACTGGTTCCCAAGTAACAAGCAATGACTGGTTCCCGAGTAACAAGGATAGCTAGGGAAGTGGCACTGACTGGTCCCTGAGTAACAAGGGTAGCTGGGAAAGTGGCACTGACTGGTTCCCAAGTAACAAGGACAGCTGGGGAAGTGGCACTGACTGGTTCCCAAATAACAAGCACTGGCTGGTTCCCAAGTAACAAGAATAGCTGGGTAAGTGGCACTGACTGGTTCCCAAGTAACACGCACTGACTGGTTCCCAAGTAACAAGGATAGCTGGGAAAGGGTCACTGACTGGTTCCTGAGTAACAAGGGTAGCTGGGGAAGGGGCACTGACTGGTTCCCAAATAACAAGCACTGACTGGTTCCCAAGTAACAAGAATAGCTGGGGAAGTGGCACTGACTGGTCCCTGAGTAACAAGGTTAGCTTGGGAAGGGGCACTGACTGGTTCCCAAGTAACAAGCACTGACTGGTTCACGAGTAACAAGGATAGCTGGGGAAGTGGCCCTGACTGGTTCCCAAGTAACAAGCACTGACTGGTTCACGAGTAACAAGGATAGCTGGGGAAGTGGCCCTGACTGGTTCCCAAGTAACAAGCACTGACTGGTTCACGAGTAACAAGGATAGCTGGGGAAGTGGCCCTGACTGGTTCCCAAGTAACAAGCACTGACTGGTTCACGAGTAACAAGGATAGCTGGGGAAGTGGCCCTGACTGGTTCCCAAGTAACAAGCACTGACTGGTTCACGAGTAACAAGGATAGCTGGGGAAGTGGCGCTGACTGGTCCCCGAGTAACAAGGATAGCTGGGGAAGAGGCACTGACTGGTCCCTGAGGAACAAGGTTAGCTGGGAAAGTGGCACTGACTGGTTCCTGAGTAACAAGGGTAGCTGGCACTGACTGGTTCCCAAGTAACAAGCACTGACTGGTTACCAAGTAACAAGGATAGCTGGGAAAGTGGCACTGACTGGTTCCTGAGTAACAAGGGTAGCTGGCACTGACTGGTTCCCAAGTAACAAGCACTGACTGGTTCCCAAGTAACAAGGATAGCTGGGAAAGTGGCACTGACTGGTTCCTGAGTAACAAGGGTAGCTGGGGAAGTGGCACTGACTGGTTCCCAAATAACAAGCACTGGCTGGTTCCCAAGTAACAAGAATAGCTGGGGAAGTGGCACTGACTGGTCCCTGAGTAACAAGGGTAGCTGGGGAAGTGGCACTGACTGGTCCCTGAGTAACAAGGATAGCTGCGGAAGTGGCACTGACTGGTCCCCAAGTAACACTGCCCAGGAATGCCAGCATTTGTTTGAATTGAACAGTGTTGTATATCATCATAAATACCAAAAGGCTGCATTTCATCCTTTATTATTTTATGAGCATAAATATACAATGTAGCATGAGATTTTCTAAGTATATTCATTGTATCAGCGATTATCTGATATTAGGGAATCGTAGTAGATCCTGTTTTGTCGTTCTACGGCTACATGTGTGGATATACCGATGGTGTGTTTGAGGCAGTGAAGGTGGTGGAGGGATGGGCTAGTTAGAGTCGAAATAAGAATAAAATCTAAAGGCACAAATCTAGTTTCTATTGATTTTTGATTTTTACTTTGCAGTGGAAAATTTCACCACATTAAAAGTTATGGACAAGTACTGAAACGTGACCAGGTTTTGTGAGATTCTCAATGGGAAAACTTAACAAGTAAAAGGTCAATAACCTGAAAGCCAAAATTCCATTATGATAAAACGATTTTTATAGCCATTAAATTTTTATAAATTTATAGCTATTTATTCTTAATAAATTTATAGCTATTTATTTTTAATAATTATTAATAAATGTATCTTTTGTTAGACATTTCGAAGTGTTAAATCCCATGTAAAGTAACAAATATTTCAATGCTATGAGTCATTTTATTTTATTTTATTTCATTTTTCTCTTTTCTCTGTTATGAATAAAGATACCAGACTAAGATTTATGAAAATTTAAAAAAAGAAACATATTTAATTTTCATGTTTTAAGTGAAATTACTTGTACACCATGGTGAAAAGTTTCACAGATCACCCGAGTCAGTACCTCAGTAGACATAGATTAACCTACATGACAGGGAGTCAGTGGGATCTATAGACAAAACCCAAGATCAGGCTCGAGATTTAAAATTAGAAAAAAGGCATTTTTTCAACTTAGTATGCTCAAGAGTGCTGTTACATATATACACCTGAAAGTAAGTGATGCCGCGGGTGGACACTCAAGGTCTTTTGTGGGCTTAGATGGGTATTGATCCTGGCTTCTGATTTAATTCTCCGGGTCCTGGTACACCTATGTCTCTATAGATGTGATGTCTGCATTATTCAGGATAGGTGCTCCCTAAACTACACATGGGAAAACATTGGTGACATAATCTAAGCCAAAACCCTCAACAAAAAATATCTTATGCAAATGAGGTATGTGCAGTTTTCCTTTTTTTTGTAATAACTTTTGCAATATGCCTTTAGGTGTAGAAGCAAACTGAAAGGTACATGGGACATTTGTATACTCCGTTCCACAATGTGAGAGTGAGTCTTCTAGCCCTGCACTGTAATGACGCTGTAATGACGTGTGAATAGATGACCCTGGTCTGTGTCTACAAATAAACTAGATAAACTGTTTGACTGCTGTGGATGTTTCCTGATGTATGTATATAAATAAACTAGATAAACTGTTTGACTGCTGTGGATGTTTCCTGATGTATGTATATAAATAAACTAGATAAACTGTTTGACTGCTGTGGATGTTTCCTGATGTATGTATATAAATAAACTAGATAAACTGTTTGACTGCTGTGGATGTTTCCTGATGTATGTATATAAATAAACTAGATAAACTGTTTGACTGCTGTGGATGTTTCCTGATGTATGTATATAAATAAACTAGATAAACTGTTTGACTGCTGTGGATGTTTCCTGATGTATGTATATAAATAAACTAGATAAACTGTTTGACTGCTGTGGATGTTTCCTGATGTATGTATATAAATAAACTAGATAAACTGTTTGACTGCTGTGGATGTTTCCTGATGTATGTCTACAAATAAACTAGATAAACTGTTTGACTGCTGTGGATGTTTCCTGATGTATGTATACAAATAAACTAGATAAACTGACTGCCGTTGATGTTTCCTGATGTATGTATGTAAATAAACTAGATAAACTGTTTGACTGCTGTGGATGTTTCCTGATGTATGTATATAAATTAACCATTGCTTGGTACCTCCTGCTACATGTATTCCAACCAAATTTAGTTGGCATTCACAGGACTGTAATTTATCAACTGTTAAAATTAAAAGTTAAAAAATATAAATAGGAAACTTTGAATACAATCTGAAAGTAGTTCACAGCTAAGCCAATGTGTGACTCTGTGCCCCTTACCTATGTAAGACCAAACTAGTGTCAGATAGCTGTACCCGTGTAAGGACAACACATTGTATCATTTACATGCAACCGGTAAATTATGTAAGTCTTATAAACTACACTAAAAGTAAGAAACAGATCTAGACTAAAAGTAAGAAACAAATCTGCACTAAAAGTAAGAAACAAATCTACACTAAAAGTAAGAAACAAATCTACACTAAAAGTAAGAAACAAATCCTAAGATACTTAAATATAATTTTATATTTCACTGTTTTGGTAGAGAAAAATTCCACATAAAAAAATTGAAGGGAAAACAACGTCACCACTGCAACTGAAGGATCCTCATACCTCTGTTATCAAAAACTGTTATTGGAATCTGTCCCCCCCCCCCCCCATCAGACTCCCAAGGGTGTGACCAATACTATTGATCTAGCTTAAGTGTCCCACATAGGACATAAGTAAAATGTTGTATCTCGCTGGGAGAATTAAAGGGACTGAAGTGTGAATATCATTGCTATTGTTGTTTATTTCTGGTCTGTAATTGACATGTCCAAGTATTACACTGTGGGCAATGTTGTCCTTGAAAATGGCCATCAAAAGTTTATTCCACAATTATGGGCTTCTGCACAACTGCAGTCATTGTTGAGCTATTTTTATCAAGCTACAAAATAAGAATGCCTAATGATGATCACTTATGAATTTGAGGTCGTTTATACACAACAAAAATGATGAAACAACAGTTTACCTGTTTATTACAATTCGAGATATTTAAATGAGGCAGATAGCAAGATAAAAGAAAATACAAACTTATACTTTGGATTATCAGGGGCTACTCACTCAACACAATAAGCTAACTATATACAATACTACAAAAACAAACATGTACTGACGAGGTAGCCTCCTAAGCAAAGAAAGAGGCCACAAGGAAAAAC
>NW_018408762.1:289165-297539 GCF_002113885.1 Mizuhopecten yessoensis | reverse complement strand
ATATACGTATATAGCAGTTGGAGGACCATCTACCCAAGGTTTGAATGACATGATCCTCAACGCCAGCAGCCGCTGCGGAGGTGGCAGCACCAACCCGGAAAGAATAACCATTAAAAGATTGATGATCCACACCTATACGAGTCAGTGTTTCTTTTAACAAAGAGATAAAAGTATGGCGCATTAAAGGTTTGACGTTAAGGTCAACATATTGTCTACGAAAAGGGGCGACGAAGGGGTAGCCCCTTGAGTAACACGAGTGGTCAAAAACTTACACATAGTAACCACAGAAGTTAAAACAGTGTTCTCAAATATCTTGATGACAACTCCTTTTCCAAAAGGGTCAGTTTTTGAGGAACGCAAACACAGGTGAAACTGAGACTTGTCCGGGAACACAGATATATCTCCGATGCGAATGAAGCTGTTACAAATTGTAGCAGGATCTGTTCGGACAAAAGAGTAAAACAGTCAGATGACCATCTACCCAAAGTCTGAATAACATGATCCTGGACACCGGCGGCAGCTGCTGAGGTAGCCGCACCAATACGCAAAGGAATGTCCATTAAAGGACCTAGAGGAGCTTGACTCTACTGTGCTGCAGAGAAGCGAATTGACTCTAAGACTTGAAATCGAATAGACCTAGAGAAGAAGCTTGACTCTACTGTGCTGCAGAGAGGCGACTTGAAATCGAATAGATCTAGAAAAGAAGCTTGACTCTACTGTGCTGCAGAGAAGCAACCTGACTCTAAGACTTGAAATCGAATAGATCTAGAGAAGAAGCTTGACTCTACTGTGCTGCAGAGAGGCAACTTGAAATCGAATAGATCTAGAAAAGAAGCTTGCCTCTACTGTGCTGCAGAGAAGCAACCTGACTCTAAGACTTGAGATCGAATAGATCTAGAGAAGAAGCTTGACTCTACTGTGCTGCAGAGAAGCGACTTGACTCTAGAGACTTGAAATCGAATAACCCTAGAGAAGAAGCTGGACTCTACTGTGCTGCAGAGAAGCGACTTGACTCTAAGACTTGAAATCGAATAGATCTAGAGAAGAAGCTTGACTCTACTGTGCTGCAGAGAAGCAACTTGACTCTAAGGCTTGAAATCGAATAGATCTAGAGAAGAAGCTTGACTCTACTGTGCGGCAGAGAGTCCATTTGAAATCGAATAGATCTAGAAAAGAAGCTTGACTCTACTGTGCTGCAGAGAGGCGACTTGAAATCGAATAGATCTAGAAAAGAAGCTTGACTCTACTGTGCTGCAGAGAGGCGACTTGAAATCGAATAGATCTAGAAAAGAAGCTTGACTCTACTGTGCTGCAGAGAGGCGACTTGAAATCGAATAGATCTAGAAAAGAAGCGTGACTCTACTGTGCTGCAGAGAAGCAACCTGACTCTAAGACTTGAAATCGAATAGATCTAGAAGCGCCCACGTAGCATGCAGAATAGACGATATCATAAAGCCCTGGGAGTAGCCCGATAGCCTGGAACCTGTCTGGTAAGAACCAAGGACTTGAGTAAGACTCGAGGTTCATTTAAACCGAACGCGTCGCGTTCGTCACACCTCGGATGTCAGCCAGAGAAGATACACACGTGTTGTTGTTGTGACAGTGTCGACATTCTTCGCTGTTCAGGGAGCCTGTAGGACGGATTTCACCTGGAAACTTCGAAAGTGCATGCTGGTGATGCGTATGTTTTTCAACTCATGTATGCGGTCTCTAAGGTGTACTTTGCTTGAGGTTGATTAAGGATCCTCGATTCCGTGCCGAGTTGATGTTCGCTGCCGGCCACTGCTGCAGGAGAAACTTGACGCCGGGAAGAATAGTCACAGAACTCACTGTTGTGGCGACGCTAGTAACAGAATCACTTAATCGCCTTTCCAGTCTGACATAACTGTCCTGTAGTGTTGACACACTCTCTGCCAATCTAGTGATGATGTCGACCAACGTTTGCGTATGCGAACCATCGAGGAATAATATCGATTCGAAGTAACCTGGTCGCCATCTTGTCGCACGGAATTGTGGGATCGCGCACCTCTTGTCCTCGAGTCTCTCAAATTATTTATCAAACCCGTTCGTTTCCCGTTGGCACTGAACGGTACCGTCAATCTTGTCAATTCCTCTCGGAAACGAGCTACCGGATCGTACGGAATAACTGTAGAATTCCTACTTTTAGACCCCATGTCTTAAAACTATTGTCTTTAGGCCTAAATATTAACGCTATAAATAGCCTAAGGTGTCAGGTTGGCAAGGTAGAATGCACGTACAATGTCAAGTTCACACCGTAATGACGAATCACGGCGAAGTATTTTGCTCGCTATAATTGTAAAGGCAGTGCGTCAAGTCCTTAAACACGAAGTTGTAAGGTGGTATTATTCGTACAACAGTAAACAATCAGTAGGCTGCCTTGCTCCCAGTGTGTACAGTAGCGTAGCCACACCTCAAGTCCAAAAATCGAACGCAGAAAGTAAACAAACGTTTCTCCTCATACTGATTCACGTTTACAACGTAACAAACTGGCGAAAGTGAAATCATACGGCGATGACTGTCACTGAGTAATCGTGGTGTAGTTTAAGATAAATCCATAGTGTAGTAAACACTTGAAAAGTCGAAGAATACGCGAAAAGCAAACACACCAACACCCGCCGTAAATCAATAATGAGGGGCACTGACAATACCACATACCCTCTAGGGGTTAATGCTGATTGGTTAACACTCCCCTAATTTGCATAAAAACATAAACATGAAAAACCTAGATACAAGAATATTACCACACGTAAACAAGAAAATAAACTTAAGTAAATTCACACATATATATCTAAACGTTCCACTGTAGAAAAACAACCTATGATATATATAAGCAAGGGAGCAATAAAAGTTGTATATAAACTATAATTTAACACACATGTCAAATTATCATTTTATATTGATTAAAGATTTGGTAATATTTGGTTATCACTAGCAGAAGACGGCCATGTTGAGATTGTCATATATACAAGGGTATGGTTTCTGTATGTACGGATAAAATAAGCAGGCAAGTTAAAATAAAAAATACATGAATCTTTTACATTCTACAACAGGTTCATGAAATCAGTTCCTTAATTCAGATTTTATATTAGAAGTAGTAAAGTTACATAAGGCGTTGCTGTTGGATTGTCAAGGGAGAAATGATGGCATGTAATCTCTCAGACTTGAGGGTATTACTACATACAAACACTTGCCCATCCTCCCCTTAAACAGTCTATATCGGATGCTTCTTTCTGATCACCATCTGATTGTACTTCAGAGAGTTGTCAAATGATAATAATACAAAATGTAGTTGTACAGTCTGGAGTAAGACCTACCAAATAAAACATAAAACAATGGAGTTACTCAATACCTCCTCTATTCTATAATAACCTTATGGAAGAAAAGAGACATTTTTCCATTTTTCGTCTTATTTATTTTGCCTTGAAGATGTAATTTAAAATACCATGAACATGGAAATAAGGCTATTATTTCCATTACCTCTGGAAATTTAGAAAATTTGCATTTTAACCAAAGTACAGTTGAGCTGGTAATTGAATTTGGTTTTATATAATTGATTTCTTTCTGACTTCCTGCTTGGATTCCAAGTTCTCTGAGGCGTTGAAGTGAGTTTGCCAATAAAGTTTCAGTCATAAATTCATAACTGTCCAGAAAAACTCCACCTAGGCCTGACGGGGTCTATATGGATTCTGTATGAGTAGATCTATATTTTCATAACAGCATGTTCATCAATTCTTTTAGCATTAAATTGATTTTGTGATAAGGCTGTAACCCAATAGATGTTGGTGTCGGTGTGTGTAACCCAATAGATGTTGGTGTCGGGGGGGGTAACCCAATAGATGTTGGTGTCTGTGGGTGTAACCCAATAGGTGTTGGGGTCGGGGTGGGTAACCCAATAGATGTTGGTGTCTGTGGGTGTAACCCAATAGGTGTTGGGGTCGGGGTGGGTAACCCAATAGATGTTGGTGTCTGTGTGTGTAACCCAATAGATGTTGGTGTCTGTGGGTGTAACCCAATAGGTGTTGGGGTCGGGGTGGGTAACCCAATAGATGTTGGTGTCGGTGTGTGTAGCACAATAGATGTTGGTGTCGGTGTGTGCAACCCAATAGATGTTGGTGTCGGGGGGGGTAACCCAATAGATGTTGGTGTCGGTGTGTGTACCCCAATAGATGTTGGTGTCGGTGTGTGTAGCACAATAGATGTTGGTGTCGGTGTGTGCAACCCAATAGATGTTGGTGTCGGGGGGTGTAACCCAATAAATGTTGGTGTCGGGGTGTGTAACCCAATAGATGTTGTGTCAGGGTGTGTAACCCAATATATGTTGGTGTCTGGGTGTGTAACCCAATAGATGTTTGTGTCGGGGGGGGTAACCCAATAGATGTTGGTGTCGGGGTGTGTAACCCAATAAATGTTGGTGTCGTGGTGTGTAACCCAATAGATGTTGGTGTCGGTGGGTGTAACCCAATAGATGTTGGTGTCGGTGTGTGTAACCCAATAGGGGTTGGTGTCGGGGTGTGTAACCCAATAAATGTTGGTGTCGGGGTGTGTAACCCAATAAATGTTGGTGTCGGGGTGTGTAACCCAATAAATGTTGGTGTCGTGGTGTGTAACCCAATAGATGTTGGTGTCGGTGTGTGTAACCCAAGAGATGTTGGTGTCGGGGTGTGTAACCCAATAGATGTTGGTGTCGGGGGCTGTAACCCAATAGATGTTTGTGTCGGGGTGTGTAACNGGGGGGGGGGGGGGGGGGGGGGGGGGGGGGGGGGGTATGCTCATCATACACAGGTATATAAATGGATCAGTTTGTGTATTGCCCTATCTTGTTAGTAGTAGACAGCTATTCAAGGATCAAACAGATGTACTAGATTGCTACTGCAGTAACTGGCCATAACGTCGGTCTGGACATTGGTAATAACTATATGTTTATGAAAGGTTTACATGTTCTTTTAGTGAAATGTTAACATGCTTAGAATTGCCCCACACAATGTTCAAGTACTGAGCTCTGTAATAATGGCTTGAGACAGACCTGATAGTGTGGAAATATAGGCTGTAGTTTAGCCATATATTAAAGCTGTTGGTAAGAGGCTTTACTGTGTTTCATGTACAGATCTTACTTGAAGTTGATCGTTAAGGTTGTACAGGTGGAAATGGCACAGGTATATAAAACCATTACATGCCACTGTGTGGCGTGATAAAACTCCACAGCATGGACAATAACACAGGTCTGGGTCACGACTCGTATATCAGGGGGTGAACATATTTTCCAATAGGATGAAAAATCAATTTTATAAAGGATAATGTCAGCAACATAGAAGTGCTGTCAAGGTGGAGGTTATGGCAGAGATTTCAGTAACAGAATTTATTTGCAGTTATCATGTCAAGTACATTTGTTAGCAGTTGTATCTGACAAGGTACATTTGTTAGCAGTTGTATATAACAAGGTACATTTGTTAGCAGTTGTATATGATAAGGTACATTTGTTAACAGTTGTTTATAACAGGGTACATTTGTTAGCAGTTATATATGACAAGGTACATTTGTTAGCAGTTGTATATTACAAGGTACATTTGTTAGCAGTTGTATATGATAAGGTACATTTGTTAACAGTTGTTTATAACAGGGTACATTTGTTAGCAGTTATATATGACAAGGTACATTTGTTAGCAGTTGTATATTACAAGGTACATTTGTTAACAGTTGTTTATAACAGGGTACATTTGTTAGCAGTTATATATGACAAGGTACATTTGTTAGCAGTTGTATATTACAAGGTACATTTGTTAGCAGTTGTATATAACAAAGTACATATGTTAACAGTTGTATATGACAAAGTACATTTGTTAGCAGTTGTATATGACAAAGTCCATTTGTTAGCAGTTGTATATGACAAGGTACATTTGTTAACAGTTGTTTATAACAAGGTACATTTGTTAGCAGTTATATATGACAAGGTACATTTGTTAGCAGTTGTATATGACAAGGTACATTTGTTAACAGTTGTTTATAACAAGGTACTTTTGTTAGCAGTTATATATGACATGGTACTGTACATTTAACTGCTGTTGTTAGTCAGACTGTTGTTTTGATAGCTATTTTATGTCACAGTGTACATTTTGTCGCAGTTGTCACAGAAAATCTTCTAATTCAATAAGCAAACAGATATATGTGTTGTGCTGGTAGATTTCCTTGCTAGCTCACACCTAGGAGCCAGTAATTCCATTTAACTGGATCAATATAACGCCTAGTGATACTAGATTGGTATATATATATATATATCTGCTGATAGAGTCCGCCTTGAAGGGACCTCTTGTAAATATATGTTGATGAATATTAAAGGACCATGTGAATTTTGATCAATGTTTAAAGGGATAAAAAAAATCTGTCTAGTTTTGACTAGAAGTTAAAGATATGCTTTGTATCTAAAGGAATGCTTTTTATGATTTGATGAACATTTAAAGGGAAATTTTCTCAATCATTCACTTTACTCTCCCCAACAAAGTAAGGAGGAGTACACTGGGACCTTCGTCTACAGTCTCTCTGTCTCGGGACGAAACGTAATTGTCTGGAAATCTCCTAACTTTTGTTCCGCTGATTTAAACAGAACTTCATGTGCATGATGAGTTTATTATCAGTTGTTTTCAGATTTCAAACTTCCTACAGAGTTGTTGTCTTCTTGTTAACATCTCAAGCCCTGTGAACACATCGTTGGAATGTTACATTCATGTTATTTTTTATGCTTAATGACAAGTTTTTAATATCATCTTTTGTGATGCTTCATATGTGACTACTGAGCTAGTTTCATTGGGAGGAAATTTGTAACAGTCCCTGGAATTCATTGGAGTCCCTGTTATTGTTAGAACTTCTATCCTCACAACTGCTAATGATAATTTGACAGACATTTGAAAAATTCTGCACTGGCTGTTGTCATCCCTTAATATAAATATATACATTGCGATATATTTTCCACTTTGAACATTTTTATGACAGAGAATTGACGAGGAAATTAGCCTTATGGTTTATAGTTGTAGTTGTAGATATTTTGATGAAAATTTATTGCATTTATTTTTTAGCATTATTTACTGAAAGTAATAGGTTCGTGGTCTGCTGCTGTTCTGAAAGGAATTTCATGAGTAAGAATTATATTGAACACATGACTTGACATTGGCAGAGCTATAGTGATTACTGCTATATCATAATCACCAAACCAGGCCTGTCCCTAACGTTAACTGTGTCAGGTCTATAGTGATTACTGCTATATCATATTCACCAAACCAGGCCTGTCCCTAACTTTGTCAGGTCTATAGTGATTACTGCTATCATAATCACCAGTCCAGTCCTATACATTTTGTTTCTATTCAACTTCATTCTTTTATAAGAAATATCGGAACATATAGCTTTAAAGAGATGGTTTTAATCCACTTACTGATACGGCTTCAGCAATTTCAGACATCAGAAATACTGCCTATCTTGGTAAACTCTTTTATTTAACAAGAAACGTATTTTGGAGAAATTTTAAATCAATAGTGAGCCGTCAGATAAAGCGGTAATGTAGCCTGATTTATGGATGATATTGAGGCCAATTTGTCCTCAGGCTTAGTCACATGTAGGGTTAGCATACAAATGAAATATATTTTCAAATTGTTTATCGCTTTAGAATGAATAGGTAATGAACCATCGTAAGAATATGCATTTCTTTGGTTCAGAACGAGCTTCCAGGATCTGATGATTAAGGAGATTAGGATTTTGTTGGTATATTCTCTGACTTGTCTATATAGTAAGATAGCAGCTGGACTGTTGAAAGTCTAACATAATCTATGATCCTTGTTGAGTATATACAGATAATTCACAGGGATGCACCACGTTATTGTTTTGAGAGGTTAAAAGTTCAGAGATTCTCCCAAAAACTGATTCTCCTGCAAATTAGAATGATCACTTAATTAATATAATGATTCAGAAGCAAATTTGAGATTGATTATTTTCTCGGCTGCCATTAGTAGAATTACCTTTCTGATGAAGAAAAAAATCAGGAAGTCTCCTCTTCTTTGTTGTGTTAAAATGTTAAGTATTATACATATTAATTCAAATTGTAGGTTTGTTATTAATGATGATTAATGCATGATATTTCCTAGTGTTTAAAACATGACCCTAAGTATAACATTACCCAAAGTTGCTACATACCCCACGGACTGTTACCCTGGTACTTTACCTGTAACAGACCTTTATACACAGATCAATCTGTCCTACAAAGTTGTTACATACCCCACAGACTGTTACCTTGGTACTATACCTGTAACAGACCTTTATACACAGATCAATCTGTCCTACAAAGTTGTTACATACCCCACAGACTGTTACC
>NW_018408762.1:211994-287284 GCF_002113885.1 Mizuhopecten yessoensis | reverse complement strand
CTGTTACCCTGGTACTTTACCTGTAACAGACCTTTATACACAGATCAATCTGTCCTACAAAGTTGTTACATACCCCACAGTCTGTTACCCTGGTACTTTACCTGTAACAGACCTTTATACACAGATGAATCTGTCCTACAAAGTTGTTTCTCGACTTCTTCGTGTGTATTTTTCCTTGTTATGATGTTGTAGCTGTATATATTGATGAAATGTAAAACGTTTCGTTGACTTTAAGTCCTGTCATTATAAACACTGGAGATGTCTACTTACATTGAACTGTATAAATCATGCTGACTGAGACAGCAGACTTGGTTGTGTAAAAGACTGACAATATTGGTGATGTTCACTATTTTATAAAGGAGAAAAAAACCAATACAGATTTATTGCAGTAGAGAAACTTTGATGAAACAGACGCCTATCCTTGTAACGTAATTAGGTCCCCTACACTTTAAGATGCGGGGCCGCTGAGGCTGGGAACACAGCTCCAGTAAGCGGGGCTGCTGAGGCTGGGAACACAGCTCCAGTAAGCGGGGCTGCTGAGGCTGGGAACACAGCTCCAGTAAGCGGGGCCGCTGAGGCTGGGAACACAGCTCCATCACGAAGGCCACATCTTGTTAAAGAAGTGCCTGGGGACTCAGGCTTTTTTTTACAGTCAAGATTTTTCTGACTGATATTACAACATCACCAGATAAAAAAAATCCGGCTCTGGTTGTAGGCCGATTTCTTCTGACTGATATTACAACATCACCAGATAAAAAAATCTGGCTCTGGTTGTAGGCAGATTTCTTCCAGTGCTTCCTTTTTTCTGTTAAGCATGCTCTCACCTGAATACCTCTGATCTGTTTTGTTCTGTTAAGCACATGCTCTCCCCTGAATACCTCTGATCTTTTTTGTTCTGTTTAGCATGCTCTCACCTGAATACATCTGGTCTGTTTTGTTCTGTTAAGAACATGCTCTCACCTGAATCCCCCTGATCTGTTTTGTTCTGTGAAGCACATGCTCTCACCTGAATACATCTGATCTGTTTTGTTTTGTTAAGCACATGCTCTCCCCTGAATACCTCTGATCTTTTTTGTTCTGTTTAGCATGCTCTCACCTGAATACCTCTGCTCGGTTTTGTTCTGTTAAGCACATGCTCTCCCCTGAATACCTCTGATCTTTTTTGTTCTGTTTAGCATGCTCTCACCTGAATATATCTGGTCTGTTGTGTTCTGTTAAGCATGCTCTCGCCTGAATATATCTGGTCTGTTTTGTTCTGTTAAGCACAGGCTCTCACCTGAATACCTCTGCTCGGTTTTGTTCTGTTAAGCACATGCTCTCCCCTGAATACATCTGATCTGTTTTGTACTGTTAAGCATGCTCTCACCTGAATACATCTGGCCTGTTTTGTTCTGTTAAGCACATGCTCTAACCTGAATACATCTGATCTGTTTTGTTCTGTGAAGCACATGCTCTCACCTGAATACATCTGATCGGTTTTGTTCTGTTAAGCACAGGCTCTCACCTGAATACCTCTGATCTGTTTTGTTCTGTTAAGCATGCTCTCACCTGAATATATCTGGTCTGTTTTGTTCTGTTAAGCATGCTCTCACCTGAATACCTCTGATCCATTTATGTTAGAAAGTGACCTTTGTTTTGCCATTTGAAACCTTGTGGTAATGTCACGTTCTGATATGTGGATTAGCATTTAGTTTTTTTGTCATGTCAAGCTGCAATGCCACAAAGTGTAAACTCTAATTAACCCTTTCTCCACTATAGACCATGATGGACTCATCCAGATCAATGCATGGTTGAGTCTGCTAAAGTTATATAGGGGTGAAAAGATTAACTCTATTGCCTTTGTGTGGTTCTATCGGTCAGATCTACATTCAAATGAAGGGATCTCAGGATTTACCTTGCCTAGCTTCAGTCAAAAATTACTTTTGTTTCATAATGGTGTCACTGGTGCTGTGGTATTTATGGAACATTCAAAACCACTTTGATACTCGAAAATATTCATAACACTAAAAATCTTTCAAATAATAAATACTGTTGAAAAAAGCAGCATATCAATCTGTCTTTAATAAGGTTGACTTCATCGCCATAATTGGAACATACATTAATTTTTATTTGGCCAAATTTTATCAAAGCGTTTGATTGCTGGATTCACTTATGCAAATCAAAGTGAAAAAGAGAGCCTCCGATATTAGGTCAGGACAAGAAGTCTTAACAGAACCATTAGCACTGTTTCCCTATAGACTCCTGGTATTGGATCAAGATTCTTGAAGTCGCCAAGATATAGCAGATGGAGGCGAAATGGTTCGGTCACATTGGTCCCTATACTAAGCAGTGATTCTCAAAGACAAATCAATATTAAAGCCAGTCTGTTTCCTGTATGCAATTACAGACTATAGTTTAAAACAAGCCTATAAATGTAGATAATTATCTATAACCCACATGGGATACTGACTGAGGTTTGATCGTGGTATGTAGACACCAGGGACCTGGAGGGTTCTGATTAATGTCCCTACTCTATACTAAATAGGCGGCTATCAGCTCCTTATTGTTATAGATAATTGGAATCTTACCGTAATCGCCCTGATTAGCCCTGTGAACTGGGTCGTCGGGGGATTACGTTATTCCCAGATGTATAGATTATAGACGACTCGTTATTTGTTGACAGATGTACTCTGTGAGGCTGATGTAGTTGCTTGCTCTGTTTATATTATAACAGTCACCTATGATTCAACAACAAGGTGTTGGAACAGCGAAACTTCAGCTTTGTAAATAGTCAGAGCATCAAAATATTCAATTGAATCAAAATTAACTCATGCAGAATCAAGCAATTTCATGAATTTAGGCAAAGTCAGACATATTGTAACTGTATACACATGTTTTGCAGTTGCAGACTAAGAATAAACAATTATTGCCATTACATAAGACTTAATATATTACCGATATACAGCAGTCTTTCAGTTGAGACTAAATATATTACCATACGTACCACATTTAGTCTGTATGACCTACTGTATTACCAGCAATTTGAACATTTGCATGGGAATGTCATATTTGTTGTGAGAGAAAAACTTCTTATCATGGTGGTTTTTATTTTATATTTAATCACATACTTTTAATGGCTTCACATCATTGCAGCATTTTAGTCTGTTATTTTACAAACTTGAGTACTTTTTTGTCTGCTTTATTTTTTTCTTATGAATATTTGTTTTCTGTCATTACAGGGAACGTCTTCCAGGAGATGGTGAGGCCAGTCTGGAGGAGTTCGGCGATGACGACGATGACGGGATCGACTGTTTAGAGGATGACTATGCCGGGGGGTCTGATGGTGAGACAGAGTTAACGTTTTCTTAGATTTGTCCATTGAAAACACATTGCAATTTTAATTGTTGATTTCTGACTTAAATTAGTTTTTATTCAGGTGAAATATGCTGCAGTGGTTAAAATTAAATCCTACATAGAGAATATAGAATATTATTTGCATCTTGAACTATATGTCCAGGCCCAAGGTTAAGGGCCATGAACAGTCTTAAACTGAAGTCAAAATTTCAGATGTTGATGAAATGAACATTTCTATTAGTAATCAATTTAACTCATGTGAAAAGTCAATGCTTAAAACCTTTACATGTACATGTAAACAAAATCAGAACTGTTGTGGAACAAAAATGTTACTGATTTTAATTTGGACACAAATCTAGATTAATTTATGATCCAGTAGTTATGAAGTAACCATAACAACCGAGTGTCTGTTTTGTGAGTGTTTCATTGGATGTCTTTGTCCCAGGTGAGTCTGATGGCTACTCCATTACCAGTAGTATTTCCCGACAATCATCTGCGGCTCGGTCGCGCGCAAGGTCTGCGCGCCGCTCCGCTGCACGATCCGCCAGCTCCACAAGTGGTGAAGACTCACGGCCTCGTACTGCCAAGGCGTCTGCATCTGTGCTCACAACAAGTGAAAAAGAAACGGTTCTCCATCCTCCACTACGCCAAAGTCTTTTCCCACGCATTCCCCCCACCGTCAACTTTGTCATAGAGGGCGAGAAAGGTAAGGTGTATAGTTTTACAGACCTAACATTATGACAAGAGTCTTGATCTGATTTCTATGTCTGTATTCACACACATAGTTATCTGCATCAGTGAAAATATTTTTTCAAAGATTCCAGATGCGTGGAGAATGCAAATACCACAGCTCAAATTAATGCAAAGTGGAGAAATTTTGCAGATTTAAAAATAAATAAATTAATGTCCACATAACAGTATTGCGTAAATGTGACAAGTGCTTTATGGTCCAGGCCCTATATGCCTGTTTGTTGTGTTACATTGTTCACTTTTTCTGTATTACAGTGGAGCAGTTGCCATGGGAATACAGAAAGTTCCTCAAGTGGAGAATGAGTCCCATTACCCCAAACATCGTCAAACACACGCTTGCTCGTGTAGGCTTCCGCATTACCAAAAGTAAGTTTGTTGATTTGTTAGCATAATGATAAAGCCGTCATCTGTATGACCCGATACTGACATAGCAGGGGAAGGGGGCTAGATCTACATCCTACCTGTAACCTATTTGATGCAGTGTGTATACACTGATCGATAGGGGAAACGTCCCGGGTCGAGTGACATAAAAAATATACAATTTCATCTCATTGTTATACAGGTAAAAAATACAGATCGCTCACTCAGTCATAACTTGACAAAGGGACCAGTCGGTCTCACTCAGTCATAACTTGACAAAGGGACCAGTCGGGCTCACTCAGTCATAACTTGACAAAGGGACCAGTCGGGCTCACTCAGTCATAACTTGACAAAGGGACCAGTCGGTCGCACTCAGTCATAGCTTGACAAAGGGACCAGTCGGGCTCACTCAGTCATAACTTGACAAAGGGACCAGTCGGTCGCACTCAGTCATAGCTTGACAAAGGGACCAGTCGGTCTCTCTCAGTCATAGCTTGACAAAGGGACCAGTCGGTATCACTCAGTCATAGCTTGACAAAGGGACCAGCCGGTCTCACTCAGTCATAACTTGACAAAGGGACCAGTCGGTCGCACTCAGTCATAGCTTGACAAAGGGACCAGTCGGCCTCACTCAGTCATAACTTGACAAAGGGACCAGTCGGTCGCACTCAGTCATAGCTTGACAAAGGGACCAGTCGGCCTCACTCAGTCATAACTTGACAAAGGGACCAGTCGGGCTCACTCAGTCATAGCTTGACAAAGGGACCAGTCGGTATCACTCAGTCATAGCTTGACAAAGGGACCAGCCGGTCTCACTCAGTCATAACTTGACAAAGGGACCAGTCGGGCTCACTCAGTCATAACTTGACAAAGGGACCAGTCAGTCTCACTCAGTCATAGCTTGACAAAGGGACCAGTCGGCCTCACTCAGTCATAACTTGACAAAGGGACCAGTCGGGCTCACTCAGTCATAGCTTGACAAAGGGACCAGTTGGTCTCACTCAGTCATAGCTTGACAAAGGGACCCGTCGGTCTCACTCAGTCATAGCTTGACAAAGGGACAAGTCGGTCTCACTCAGTCATAACTTGACAAAGGGACCAGTCGGTCTCACTCAGACATAGCTTGACAAAGGGCCCAGTCGGTCTCACTCAGTCATAGCTTGACAAAGGGAACAGTCGGTCTCACTCAGTCATAGCTTGACAAAGGGAACAGTCGGTCTCACTCAGTCATAGCTTGACAAAGGGACAAGTCGGTCTCACTCAGTCATAACTTGACAAAGGGACCAGTCGGGCTCACTCAGTCATAACTTGACAAAGGGACCAGTCGGGCTCACTCAGTCATAGCTTGACAAAGGGACCAGTCGGTATCACTCAGTCATAGCTTGACAAAGGGACCAGCCGGTCTCACTCAGTCATAACTTGACAAAGGGACCAGTCGGGCTCACTCAGTCATAGCTTGACAAAGGGACCAGTCGGTCTTGAAGCGTTTAATACATTGTTTGTGTAGAAAGTAACACTTTGATATTACATAAACTGATGAATCTTATGGAAGATAATGATAAAGCTGTTGAAGTGGTCATTTCAGTTTGTGCATTGGGTGGGCCATGATGGTTATGTTCTTAGTAGGATTGGGTGGGCCATGATGGTTATGTTCTTAGTAGGATTGGGTGGGCCATAATGGTTATGTTCCTAATAGGATTGGGTGGGCCATGATGGTTATGTTCGTAATAGGATTGGGTGGTTTTGCTGGTGAAGAAAAGATTCTTTTTTTGTAAAAATGTAAAGGAGTTGTGGTTGTTGGGTTGTTAGATTTTAGACATAGCGGTTTTATTGTCACTGTCCTGGTAAAAAGAATATTTGAGTGGTTGTGATGGTAGGGAGGTAGAAGAGTGGTCGTAATGTATTGTTTTAAACATATATATTGGAGTGGTTTTATTGTGGTTATATTGATAATGGCAAAGAAGTAATTAATTCGAAAAAATATTTGTACATTTATTTGATTTCTGTTGCCTGTGCCATATCTACCTAAAAATACTAACTCTCAAAAGACATTCAAGTTGCTTTTAGGCAGATAATAGAAAAATCTGGACCGAAGGAGTTACAGTTTCCTTCATTGCTAAGCAAACATCCAATACAGTCATAGGTACACACCACCATATTACTCTGGCCCAGGCCAAAGTCACGTATCACCAGTCAATACTAATTTACTACCAGGGGGAAGAAGTCTGCAGCCCTTTATTACAACTGACACGACACGTTGACTGTAATTGTGGATAACTTTTGTGACTACGACCTGAAAACAGGATTATCCGTAAATAAAATGGTCGTTTGAAATTGAAACAGTAGTGGAGAGTTGATGATGGAGTCAAACCAGACAAACATCGTTGATTAAATTCCCTTTCTTTCTACGTCAGTTCTTCTCTAAGTACATCAACATACTCCAAAGTACTAGTACCTTAGATTCTTCGACAGTACCTCAACATACTCCGAAATTCTTGTACTCTTGGAACCTTCTGTCAGTACAAAACCCTCCGAGGTAGCAGTACTCGTGGAACCTTCCGTCAGTACAAAACCCTCTGAGGTAGCATAATTCTTGGAACCTTCTGTCAGTACAAAACCCTCCGAGGTAGCATAACTCTTGGAACCTTCCGTCAGTACAAAACCCTCCGAGGGAGCAGTACTCTTGGAACCTTCTGTCAGTACAAAACCCTCCGAGGTAGCAATACTCTTGGAACCTTCACTCAGTACAAAACCCTCCGAGGTAGCAGTATTCGTGGAACCTTCTGTCAGTACAAACCCCTCCGAGGTAGCAGTACTCTTGGAACCTTCTGGCAGTACAAAACCCTCCGAGGTAGCAGTACTCTTGGAACCTTCTGTCAGTACCTAACCCTCCGAGGGAGCAGTACTCTTGGAACCTTCTGTCAGTACCTAACCCTCCGAGGGAGCAGTACTCTTGGAACCTTCTGTCAGTACCTAACCCTCCGAGGGAGCAGTACTCTTGGAACCTTCTGTCAGTACCTAACCCTCCGTGGTAGCAGTACTCTTGGAACCTTCCGTCAGTACAAAACCCTCCGAGGTAGCAATACTCTTGGAACCTTCACTCAGTACAAAACCCTCCGAGGTAGCAGTATTCGTGGAACCTTCTGTCAGTACAAACCCCTCCGAGGTAGCAGTACTCTTGGAACCTTCTGTCAGGACCTAACCCTCCGAGGTAGCAGTACTCTTGGAACCTTCCTTCAGTACAAAACCCTCCGAGGTAGCAGTACTCTTGGAACCTTCTGTCAGTACCTAACCCTCCGAGGTAGCAGTACTCTTGGAACCTTCCGTCAGTACAAAACCCTCCGAGGTAGCAGTACTCTTGGAACCTTCTGTCAGTACAAAACCCTCCAAGGTAGCAGTGTTCGTGGAACCTTCCGTCAGTACAAAAACCTCCGAGGTAGCAGTATTCGTGGAACCTTCCGTCAGTACAAAACCCTCCGAGGTAGCAATACTCTTGGAACCTTCACTCAGTACAAAACCCTCCGAGGTAGCAGTACTTTTGGAACCTTCCATCAGTAACAAGGATGAAACATTGTATGGAACTTTAAAAACCAACTTAGAGTACGAACCAGAACACAATTTCCTTATCCAATGCTTTTGAATTACAGTTGTTAGGGCCCCACATCAGAGATGGGGATGCCTTATAGTAAATCTTACAGTGTCCGTCCATCTGTCCGTACACACAATCGTTTCTAGAGTTTATCTCATAATCCAAAAGACTGCATTTTTTGAAATATAAGTGGTGATACACTAATTTGTAGATGTACAATAGGGATTTAAAAATGTCTAAGGTCAAGGTCACTATTTCTAAAAATGGACCATGGGAGGTACAGTAAGGCACATTGAAGAGTCCTTGCAGACCTTTTAGTGTTCTACAGTTAGGCACATTGAGGATTCCTTGCAGACCTTTTAGTGTTCTACAGTAAGGCACATTGAGGAGTCCTTGCAGACCTTTTAGTGTTCTACAGTTAGGCACATTGAGGAGTCCTTGCAGACCTTTTAGTGTTCTACAGTTAGGCACATTGAGGAGTCCTTGCAGACCTTTTAGTGTTCTACAGTTAGGCACATTGAGGAGTCCTTGCAGACCTTTTAGTGTTCTACAGTTAGGCACATTGAGGAGTCCTTGCAGACCTTTTAGTGTTCTACAGTTAGGCACATTGAGGAGTCCTTGCAGACCTTTTAGTGTTCTACAGTTAGGCACATTGAGGAGTCCTTGCAGACCTTTTAGTGTTCTACAGTTAGGCACATTGAGGAGTCCTTGCAGACCTTTTAGTGTTCTACAGTTAGGCACATTGAGGAGTCCTTGCAGACCTTTTAGTGTTCTACAGTTAGGCACATTGAGGAGTCCTTGCAGACCTTTTAGTGTTCTACAGTTAGGCACATTGAGGAGTCCTTGCAGACCTTTTAGTGTTCTACAGTTAGGCACATTGAGGAGTCCTTGCAGACCTTTTAGTGTTCTACAGTTAGGCACATTGAGGAGTCCTTGCAGACCTTTTAGTGTTCTACAGTTAGGCACATTGAGGAGTCCTTGCAGACCTTTTAGTGTTCTACAGTTAGGCACATTGAGGATTCCTTGCAGACCTTTTAGTGTTCTACAGTTAGGCACATTGAGGAGTCCTTGTAGACCTTTTAGTGTTCTACATTGTAGTTTTATTCTATTCATTAATTTGCATTGCAGGTGACCTTCCCTTTAAACAATAAATTAAGTGAATCATCCCTGAAATTTCATGATAAACTATTCCAAACTTTGAATTGGAAGAGTACAAATGCGTCTTCAGGGCTGAATGAGTCAATGAACAGTAGTTGTATTTTAATTTTTTCTGTCATTGCAGGGAATCATGACTGGTTGGGGTGTTGGGGTAAACACATGAAATCTCAGGGCTTCAAAGCAATACGAGAATATCAGAAGGTAAGTACAAGGTTAAGGCTACATTATTGTCAAGGTCCAGGATATATATTACTTATTCCAAGGTCAAAAATTATCTTTTTCTCTTTAAGAACTATTTAATCAATAACACATATGTGTGTTTGTTTTAAAAATCCAAATCCATTGTAGAAAAAAAGAGTGTGTATTGTTTTGTTTTAAACTTGAATCTTTCCATCAGTGTCTGACCTATAACATAGTTTCAGAGCTATAACAGGGACCCAACTTATCTGTTGCTGATCTGTGTATGTTTTCCTGTTGCAGTTGAATCATTTCCCAGGTTCGTTTCAAATAGGTAGAAAGGATCGTCTTTGGAGAAATCTGTCCAAAATGCAGTTGCATAGTGGAAAGAAAGAATTTGGATTTTTCCCTCAGACATTTGTTCTCCCTTATGACAATAAGTTATTGAAACGTGCGTGGGAAGATGGCGGAAACAAACAGAAGTGGATTATCAAACCTCCGGCGTCTGCCCGGGGCATTGGGATAAAGGTTATCAGCAAGTGGAACCAGATACCCCGTAAACGGGCAGTCATCGTACAGAGGTAGGTATACACAATACAATGGTATACATGGCACGTTAGCTCTGGTCATTATATTGTTTCTTTGGCATTGGTATTCCTTGTATAAACCTCATGAAGGGTCAATAATTGTATATTGTATCAAGCTACATGAGAGCAGTCTTCCTTCTAAACTCAAGGGGTTGTATAATGACTAAATCGGCAGGGTATATTATTACAGAAAAAATGTCTTAAAGAAGCATTTGCCAAAAAAGTGACAACCAGATCAATAGGGGCTGGATAAACAAAGCTTGTGTTATGATACCATCAATAGGGGCTGGATAAACAAAGCTTGTGTTATGATACCATTAATAGGGGCTGGATAAACAAAGCTTGTGGTATGATACCATCAATAGGGGCTGGATAAACAAAGCTTGTGTTATGATACCATCAATAGGGGCTGGATAAACAAAGCTTGTGTTATGATACCATCAATAGGGGCTGGATAAACAAAGCTGGTGTTATGATACCATCAATTACCAACTGTCTAGAATGTTTTAGTCAATACAGATCATATACTGTTACATTCACTTGTTAGATGTATGTTTGCAGAATGAACCTAACCTTTGAACTGATATTACAGTTTTCCTCCGTGTAACTGAAATTCACTATTATCGGGAAATGTTGGAGTTACCCAGATGTTTGAGTTTTGTTACGAAAACTATAAATAGTAAGTCAGTGTAGAAGCTATCAGCTCATTTAGAATGGTTCTGTTCAGGTTAAGGTTTAGAATGGTTCTGTTCAGGTTAAGGTTTAGAACGGTTCTGTTCAGGTTAAGGTTTAGAACGGTTCTGTTCAGGTTAAGGTTTAGAACGGTTCTGTTCAGGTTGAGGTTTAGATTGGTTCTGTTCAGGTTGAGGTTTAGAACGGTTCTGTTCAGGTTAAGGTTTAGAACGGTTCTGTTCAGGTTAAGGTTTAGAACGGTTCTGTTCAGGTTGAGGTTTAGAATGGTTCTGTTCAGGTTAAGGTTTAGAATGGTTCTGTTCAGGTTAAGGTTTAGAATGGTTCTGTTCAGGATAAGGGGGTGGAAGTGTTGTCTTAATATGTTCAAGCATGGAGGGATATCGGTGTCAACCATACCTTCTATTCAAGTTAGGGGGGTAGAAAATTGTCTCCAAAACATTGACTCTTTAAACAGTAGTGATATTAACTCAGGTCCCACTGAAGTTTAGGTTTTGGAGTATATTTAGTACTTTTTTAAGATTCTATAACCCTAGGTACTTAGTTATATAGAGCAATTGTTGAAAACGAAGGGTACAACCAACTGTTTTGGGGGTGAAAACCCTCATTTGTGGTTTCTGGGATCACTGATGTAATGGAATAACTTGCTTGTGACAGATACCTGGGTCGGCCGTACCTGATCAACGACAGTAAGTTTGATATGAGAATCTACGTGTACGTCAGCAGCTACGACCCACTGAGGGTGTACGTGTTTGAGGACGGACTCGCCAGATTTGCCTCATGCAAGTAAGTGTCGTAGTTATAAGTCATTGCAGTCGTCTGTCAGGGTTTGTTTACCAGGTTATTATATTTCGTAATGTTGGTTCAATGCCAGGAAAGGATTTTGTCAGATGTTGATTGAAACTTTAGTGTAATACTGCTCACAGTCTGTGTGTGCTTGTTTCTCTTCTGACAATTAAACCAGCCTTAATTATGGAAATTGTAATTGTACATATTAATTGACATGAATAAAATATGGTTTAAACTAATCAAGGAAATAATTCTTTGTACAAAATGTCATGCAGACGTCATTAGATTATAGTATTATTATCTGAAAAGATAATTTTGACATATATTCCTGGTTACCTTATGTTCTAATGACAGTTAAAAAAGTGTGTAAATTAAAGACTAGTTAGACTGTAGCCCGATTGTAAATATATATTATCTTGTTAAAGGAAGGGACTAGATATGTTGGCGTTCAATAATTTTGTAAATATTTATGTAATGAAATTGTTTAAACTAACACTGAAGAAGGTGCGCTGACAGAGCTAGGTCGTTTATTTAGGAAGTAGTGGCCATAAAGGTAACGTTCCCACTGACATGTCTGTTATCAAAACTATTTATCAACTCAAATTAAACTTTTAATTTTCACATTGTCTACATCTGTATTGTTTAATGACAAATATAATTCATATTTACTTGTTAGGTATTCATCGTCCATGAAGAATCTCAACAACAAATTCATGCATCTCACGAACTACAGCATTAACAAGAAAAATGAGGAGTACCAGGCCAATGGTGATGAGAAACTATGTCAAGGTCACAAGTGGTAAGGGTCATGGGTTGTGTTCAGGAAAAGGAAATACATTCATATGTCACAAGTGGTAAGGGTCAAGGGTTGTGTTCAGGAAAAGGAAATACGTATACATTGATAGGTCACAAGTGGTAAGGGTCAAGGACTGTGTACATGAAATGGAAAAAAAACATGATCGTCCCCTTTGGGTCCTATATACAAAGCCATACACGGGGCTTGAATGTTTATCATAAATGTCAAGGTGACTGTTCCTGTGTGGGATATATCGGCCCGTAGGATTGTATTCCTGTCTGTGATATATCGGCCCGTAGTATTGTATTAGTCAAGGTGACTGCTCCTGTGTGGGATATATGGGCCCGTAGGATTGTATCCCTGTCTGGTATATATCGGCCCGTAGGGTTGTATTAGTCAAGGTGACTGTTCCTGTGTGGGATATATCGGCCCGTATAATTGTATTAGTCAAGGTGACTGTTCCTGTGTGGGATATATCGGCCCGTAGGATTGTATTCCTGTCTGGGATATATCGGCCCGTAGGATTGTATTTGTCAAGGTGACTGTTCCTGTGTGGGATATATCGGCCCGTAGGATTGTATTCTTGTCTGGGATATATCGGCCCGTAGGATTGTACAAGTCAAGGTGACTGTTCCTGTCTGGTATATATCGGCCCGTAGGATTGTATTTGTCAAGGTGACTGTTCCTGTGTGGGATATATCGGCCCGTAGGATTGTATTCTTGTCTGGGATATATCGGCCCGTAGGATTGTATTAATCAAGGTGACTGTTCCTGTCTGGGATATATCGTCCCGTAGGATTGTATTAGTCAAGGTGACTGTTCCTGTCTGGGATATATATCAGCCCGTAGGATTGTATAAGTCAAGGTGACTGTTCCTGTCTGGGATATATCGGCCCGTAGGATTGTATAAGTCAAGGTGACTGTTCCTGTCTGGTATATATCGGCCCGTAGGATTGTATTAGTCAAGGTGACTGTTCCTGTCTGGGATATATCGGCCCGTAGGATTGTATTCCTGTCTGGGATATATCGGACCGTATGATTGTATTAGTTATTACATGCTTGCTTATACTGTAAGTGTATTATTTATATGCAATGGTGAATTCCTGAAAATAAACCTATTTATAGGAGTGCTTCATTACTGCTGAACTAGAAACTGATGTCAAAGGCTCTGTGTTAAATTGATTGCTACTTGGTATTTTTTTCACAAGTCTAGACAATTGTTTGTGTGCAATTGAATAAATAAAATCTAATTTCACCAGCCAATATAATGAAACCCCCTGGCCTTCGTGTTAATCAGTAGCCAAGATAAATAAAACAATAGAATTGAAAAAAAAATTCAAAGGAAAGATAAATTACATAATGGGTAGTGATTAAAAAAAAAATTCATCTCGTGAGGCCAAATAAAATTAATTACTTGGTTCTCAGGCCAATTTTTTTCAAAAGAAATGCAGCAGGGAGTTATTTTTTTTTTTTCATTTTACATGGCAAAAATGAGACGAGGGAGATTTTTTTTTATTGTGTAGTTTGTAAAACGTTCATTGTGGGCATTACCTTGTCTTTTTATAGTTGTGTAGAGATCCGTCATAGAGCAAGCCTTCGAAACCCCCCCCTAGATCTAGATGTTCCAGACGAGAATCACGAACCCCCCCAAAATCCCTTATTTGTACCGAAATGAGCGCCATTTGTACACAATACTAATAAGTCATAATCGTTTTAACGCTTGCCTGTATATCAATTTCCTTATCATATTCAAACATTTTCAGGACTTGGGTGACTAACGAGTAAAAACGACATGCGGACCAATTTTCCGGATTTTTTTAAAGACAGCGGCTGGCGCAATCACAATTTTTTTTGTATTACTTTCACGATAAAATCGGCAATGCGGTGCCCTAAAATGCGGGCCTGAGAATCAAGTAATCAACTTTTTTTGGCCTAAACATCAGTCGAGGTTATAGATTCCCCAAAAGTTACATTAAGAAAATAAAGTAGTTGTTTTACCTGATTGAAATTTGGATAACCCATCATTTTTGTCTCTGGTGGAAAAAAAAAGAAAAAGAAAAAATTATAAAGTTTGTACTATTGATCTGTCTGTATACTGCATACATTAATACATAGACTCGTTAACATCTGATGATACAAAGTCAGCATTGCAGAATCCAGTGAAGCTATAAGTGCAAAAACACAAAGTGGATTGTTAAATTTTGTTTAAGTGTTGTGCTATTGGAACATTTTTTATGGTAAGCTTTAATTTTCTGATCTTGAAATTCCTTATTGAAACAATGTTCATTTAGATAGTTTTGATTATGATATTTAAATATATAACTAAAACATTTACTTGCAAATGCATTGATGTTCCTCTTGAAAGCAACACTTTTGCATTTAAATGTGTAAATATTTTCAACACAAGTCTTTCTAATGTGACAATAGATTGTACTAAACAATGTAAATCACTTTGTTTAATTTCTGTATTTGTGTTATGATTAATGGAGAGTTATCTGTTCCTGTTCCTTTTTAGAACTCAAGACATTGCTTATAAGTGGGGGTTGTGTTAATTGACTGTTTATCGTTACAGGGGGCTGAAGGCTTTATGGAACTACATGAAGCGACAGGGTATCAACACAGCAGCCATCTGGGAAAACATCAAGGACCTGGTCATCAAGACAATCATCTGGTATGTCACTAACACAGAGACTGGCCACTGGTCAAACCATCCATGGTTCATAGATTTGTAGACGTCAGTCAGTGTACTGTATTGTTGTAGATAGCAATTGATATGTACAGTCTGCAAAGACATTCAGTTAGACTCAGCTAAAGTGGAGTTATCATCTCATAACATGACCAAAATAAAGATAAAAAATATTCCTTAAATACCTCAAACTGATTTAGAGCCATTCAAAGACATTCTTGAAAAATTGTTTGTTTGCTGTTCCCCAACCCACTCAATGAAAATGACATTTGCTGAAACATTTTTATTTTTTAACTTTTAAAAGAATTTTTTTTTTTTTTTTTGGCTGAAAAATCACAGAAAGTAATATAAGTGTTTTACATGTATATAGAAATATGACATTTCTGAAAACATTTAAAAAAAAGTGAGTAGGGAATTTGCAAATTAACAATTTCTTAATGATGGCTCAGTAAATTTTATATCTATGCTACTGTACATAATATATATGTTTGCTTGACACAGTGCGGATTCCCCCATCAACAGTATGATCAAGGCTAACGTACGAAGTCGTTACTGTATACACGAGCTGTTCGGGTTTGATATCCTCCTAGACGAGAACCTGAAGCCATGGATCCTAGAGGTCAACATCTCCCCAAGGTCAGGGTCAAACCTTCAGTAAAGTAGCCGGTGCTACCCTACAGTGTTGGATTTCGGGGTATATTTTATGGATTTTCAAGATTCTGTACCCCCAGATGTACAGGATGATAGTCTTTAAAATAATGGGAGTACAACCAACTGTTCTGAAGGATTTTGGGGAACACTGTTAAAAATAATTACTTGAGTAATAATAGCAGGGTTTTAACAGGTTTTAGGAATGCTTACATTACAGTTCTTATAAATACTTCTTTTACTGAACTTTATGAAGAAAATAACTGTGCAAAATATGTACAAAATAAGCTAGTGTAACTGATACATTCTCTATAAAATCAGCTTGTGTAACTGATACATTCTCTATAAAATTAGCTAATTAGCTAATGTAACCGATACATTCTCTATAAAATTAGCTTGTGTAACTGATACATTCTCTACAAAATTAGCCTGTGTAACTGATACATTCTCTACAAAATTAGCTAGTGTAACTGATACATTCTCTACAAAATTAGCCAGTGTAACTGATACATTCTCTACAAAATTAGCCTGTGTAACTGATACATTCTCTACAAAATTAGCTAGTGTAACTGATACATTCTCTACAAAATTAGCTAGTGTAACTGATACATTCTCTACAAAATTAGCTAGTGTAACTGATACATTCTCTACAAAATTAGCTAGTGTAACTGATACATTCTCTACAAAATTAGCTAGTGTAACTGATACATTCTCTACAAAATTAGCTAGTGTAACTGATACATTCTCTACAAAATTAGCTAGTGTAACTGATACATTCTCTACAAAATTAGCTAGTGTAACTGATACATTCTCTACAAAATTAGCTAGTGTAACTGATACATTCTCTACAAAATTAGCTAGTGTAACTGATACATTCTCTACAAAATTAGCTAGTGTAACTGATACATTCTCTACAAAATTAGCTAGTGTAACTGATACATTCTCTACAAAATTAGCTAGTGTAACTGATACATTCTCTACAAAATTAGCTAGTGTAACTGATACATTCTCTACAAAATTAGCTAGTGTAACTGATACATTCTCTACAAAATTAGCTAGTGTAACTGATACATTCTCTATAAAATTAGCTAGTGTAACTGATACATTCTCTACAAAATTAGCTAGTGTAACTGATACATTCTCTACAAAATTAGCTAGTGTAACTGATACATTCTCTATAAAATTAGCTAGTGTAACTGATACATTCTCTACAAAATTAGCTAGTGTAACTGATACATTCTCTACAAAATTAGCTAGTGTAACTGATACATTCTCTATAAAATTAGCTAGTGTAACTGATACATTCTCTACAAAATTAGCTAGTGTAACTGATACATTCTCTACAAAATTAGCTAGTGTAACTGATACATTCTCTATAAAATTAGCTAGTGTAACTGATACATTCTCTACAAAATTAGCTAGTGTAACTGATACATTCTCTACAAAATTAGCTAGTGTAACTGATACATTCTCTATAAAATTAGCTAGTGTAACTGATACATTCTCTACAAAATTAGCTAGTGTAACTGATACATTCTCTACAAAATTAGCTAGTGTAACTGATACATTCTCTATAAAATTAGCTAGTGTAACTGATACATTCTCTACAAAATTAGCTAGTGTAACTGATACATTCTCTACAAAATTAGCTAGTGTAACTGATACATTCTCTATAAAATTAGCTAGTGTAACTGATACATTCTCTACAAAATTAGCTAGTGTAACTGATACATTCTCTACAAAATTAGCTAGTGTAACTGATACATTCTCTATAAAATTAGCTAGTGTAACTGATACATTCTCTACAAAATTAGCTAGTGTAACTGATACATTCTCTACAAAATTAGCTAGTGTAACTGATACATTCTCTATAAAATTAGCTAGTGTAACTGATACATTCTCTACAAAATTAGCTAGTGTAACTGATACATTCTCTACAAAATTAGCTAGTGTAACTGATACATTCTCTATAAAATTAGCTAGTGTAACTGATACATTCTCTACAAAATTAGCTAGTGTAACTGATACATTCTCTACAAAATTAGCTAGTGTAACTGATACATTCTCTACAAAATTAGCTAGTGTAACTGATACATTCTCTATAAAATTAGCTAGTGTAACTGATACATTCTCTACAAAATTAGCTAGTGTAACTGATACATTCTCTACAAAATTAGCTAGTGTAACTGATACATTCTCTACAAAATTAGCTAGTGTAACTGATACATTCTCTACAAAATTAGCTAGTGTAACTGATACATTCTCTACAAAATTAGCTAGTGTAACTGATACATTCTCTACAAAATTAGCTAGTGTAACTGATACATTCTCTATAAAATTAGCTAGTGTAACTGATACATTCTCTACAAAATTAGCTAGTGTAACTGATACATTCTCTACAAAATTAGCTAGTGTAACTGATACATTCTCTACAAAATTAGCTAGTGTAACTGATACATTCTCTACAAAATTAGCTAGTGTAACTGATACATTCTCTACAAAATTAGCTAGTGTAACTGATACATTCTCTACAAAATTAGCTAGTGTAACTGATACATTCTCTATAAAATTAGCTAGTGTAACTGATACATTCTCTACAAAATTAGCTAGTGTAACTGATACATTCTCTACAAAATTAGCTAGTGTAACTGATACATTCTCTACAAAATTAGCTAGTGTAACTGATACATTCTCTACAAAATTAGCTAGTGTAACTGATACATTCTCTACAAAATTAGCTAGTGTAACTGATACATTCTCTACAAAATTAGCTAGTGTAACTGATACATTCTCTATAAAATTGGCTAGTGTAACTGATACATTCTCTATAAAATTAGCTAGTGTAACTGATACATTCTCTACATAATTAGCCAGTGTAACTGATACATTCTCTATAAAATTGGCTAGTGTAACTGATACATTCTCTATAAAATTAGCCAGTGTAACTGATACATTCTCTATAAAATTAGCTTGTGTAACTGATACATTCTCTACAAAATTAGCTTGTGTAACTGATACATTCTCTACAAAATTAGCCTGTGTAACTGATACATTCTCTATAAAATTAGCTAATGTAACTGATACATTCTCTACAAAATTAGCTAATGTAACTGATACATTCTCTATAAAATTAGCTTGTGTAACTGATAGATTCTCTACAAAATTAGCTTGTGTAACTGATACATTCTCTACAAAATTACCCTGTGCAACTGATACTTTCTCTATAAAATTAGCTAATGTAACTGATACATTCTCTACAAAATTAGCTAATGTAACTGATACATTCTCTATAAAATTAGCTTGTGTAACTGATACATTCTCTACAAAATTAGCTTGTTTGACTGATACATTCTCTACAAAATTAGCTTGTGTAACTGATACATTCTCTACAAAATTAGCTAGTGTAACTGATACATGTATTCTCTACATAATTAGCCTGTGTAACTGATACATCCTCTATAAAATTAGCTAGTGTAACTGATACATTCTATACATAATTAGCTAGTGTAACTGATACATTCTCTATAAAATCAGCTTGTGTAACTGATACATTCTCTATAAAATTAGCTAATGTAACTGATACATTCTCTACAAAATTAGCTAGTGTAACTGATACATGTATTCTCTACATAATTAGCCTGTGTAACTGATACATCCTCTATAAAATTAGCTAGTGTAACTGATACATTCTATACATAATTAGCTAGTGTAACTGATACATTCTCTGCATAATTAGCCAGTGTAACTGATACATTCTCTATAAAATTGGCTAGTGTAACTGATACAATCTCTATAAAATTGGCTAGTGTAACTGATACATTATCTATAAAATTAGCCAGTGTAACTGATACATTCTCTATAAAATTGGCTAGGGTAACTGATACATTCTCTATAAAATTGGCTAGGGTAACTGATACATTCTCTATAAAATTAGCTAATGTAACTGATCCTTTCTCTACATAATTAGCCAGTGTAACTGATCCATTCTCTATAAAATTGGCTAGTGTAACTGATACATTATCTATAAAATTAGCCAGTGTAACTGATACATTCTCTATAAAATTGGCTAGGGTAACTGATACATTCTCTATAAAATTGGCTAGGGTAACTGATACATTCTCTATAAAATTGGCTAGGGTAACTGATACATTCTCTATAAAATTGGCTAGTGTAACTGATACAATCTCTATAAAATTGGCTAGTGTAACTGATACATTCTCTATAAAATTCGCCAGTGTAACTGATACATTCTCTATAAAATTAGCTAGTGTAACTAATACATTCTCTACAAAATTAGCTTCATATATATTAAAAATATGCTGTCTTTGGTTATACATCATATTTACATTTGCGCTGCAACCCACTATATGAACATTACCATGCCCTAGCAGGCTTCATGCAATATGGATGTAACCGATTTGTGTTCATTCTGGCATAAAAATTAAAACAATGCCGTTCAGTCCCTATATGATTTATTTTCCTGACAGTTTACATTCCAACTCTCAACTGGACATCAACATAAAGGGACAGATGATCCGGGACCTTTTTAACATCGCTGGTTTCCGTATCCCAGAGAAAAGTGATGTGGTTGTCCATAGCACCCAGACAACTTCTTCAGACTTAAGTCACCACAATCCATCTAACGACTACTGTATGGACAAAAGGTTGTTCGCCCAGAACCACTCGCCGGACGAGCGGAGTAAGCACGCCTACTACAGTCAGCGACACCAGGACGAGGTACTGAATGGCATGGTTCATTGAAAGATGTTATTGTTGATTACGCTACTTATTTGTCAGTGGACATTTTTCTTTAATAGAATTATGGAAATGTGCATAAAGATGATAAGGAAGTGGGTCCAGATAATGTACGGATGATGGAAAAAAATTGCCAAAACACAAATTCTTTCAGACACAAACTTTCAGCTGGCTGGTTTCTGTGCAAAGAAGTACAGCCCGTATTTCCTTGCATTTACATTAACTCATAAACTGAACTGAAATGTAGGTATCTCCTACTGGTTTTATTACCTGCTGTTACAGTCATAAACTTTGCTAACATGAATATTGACCATTCAGGGGTCAGCCAGTAGATAAACCTCTACTACTTATAATAACTTCGTAAACTTGACATTTACGTGTACTTCAACTATTGTTATGATTTAGAATTAGAGCTTCTGATTTACTTTGCAATTTGTTTTAAGAAAATTATCCCTTCACAACATTTACGTATGTGCAAATTTTTAAGTTAAAACTTAAATGTCAAAGCTCTATTTTTCTCCCGGTAAAGATGAAACTTATGTCTACCTTCATCATCTAGAGAGGTAGACCCTTGTACTGTCCACTATTTAGGTTCTTGAGATCTTTCACCTCTAAGTAAGAGGATAAATAAGTTCCAAAAAATGTGTATGTGGCTAATAAGAAGAAACATTTTGTTTACAAACAATAAATTCTGGTTTGTGTTGATTCTGGTTTACAGCAAGTTTTGCAGACGGTTTTGGACGTATTGACGCCTGATGACATACGAATACTGACTGAAAGTATTGACGAGGACAGCCGCAAGGGAAGCTTCCAGCGTGTGTTCCCCACCCCAAACACTCACAAATACATGCATTACTTTGAGACGCATCGCTACTACAACTTGCTACTGGACCAGTACGTACAGAGATACAACAGGATGGAGCAGAAAGGTAACTGTCACTTATCACTGTAAACCAACGTCGTTGATCAAGATATTTGATTACCAATAAATAAACTATCTGTTAAATACTTGAATGTATTTGGAAAAAAACGAGGAGATTTTTTTTTATCGGCGGTCCCGACTTCAGTCATTTGAGTCACCTCTTAATATTATTTTTCTTTGGTGTCACAGCAGATTTATTTGTGTATTCTTAACACGTGTTTTCCCCCGTTACTGATTCTCTACATTGTACCTGGACAGTACAGCGTTACGTGTATACAACAAGGTCTGTTGCAGTGGTGTAGCATACATGTATGTTTGTATGCTCAAGAATACACTAAAATTTTCAAGATTTTTTTTAATTAAAATCTATTTCTTTGATTAATATTGACCATCCGTATCAATCATAAAAAAGGAAAGAATAAAAAAAATCTGCTTGAAAATTTTAGTCTGATAAAATAGTGTTGTTAAGTTTACACACAGTGAAAAATCCTGAAGGTTGTTATTAATGATATCAAAAGTTCGGTTTTACTTGTCAATAATCGAATTAAAAGGATTCCCCAGAATACGAGAGATTGCTTCTAGGACCTAGTGGAATCCTTTTTATCTACGGGAGTGGGAGTTCACACCCTCCCCCTCCTCTGGCGCTCTACGCCTCGAACGCTCGACCCCCTATAAGCATACACTCCGAAAAATGATTTGCTATGCCACTGTGTTTAAGTCCCATTAAACGGACTGTTCTGGTACAGAGCCAAGAGAGCTCGATAGTTGTCAGAGGACAGTAACACCTGAAACGTGCTACATGTTGTAGGTATAGCTCTGCTAGAACTGTACTGTGACGAAGGTGTGCATCTGGAAAACCCAACAGATAGCCCATATCATCAGGTAAGTACAAAGCTGACTACAGATAGTCCAGCAATAATACATAGAATATTGAATTATATCGTGAACTAATCACTCACATCTACACTCAGAACTGTTTGATGAATTGCCTTTTATTATTTACCTATTGATTGACATGGAAGTTTATCATATTGTCATTGATTTTTCACAGGGCAGGGATAATTTCACAGTAGATTTAGTAAAGAAATTATAAATAAAGAGAGTCTTAATATTTGTTTCGAAGCTGTTTTAAGCTTATTGTCCGTTATTTGTTCTTTCAGTGGGCTCCACCAAGTTCGGGTTTGAACAGTTACCGTGGCGAGCCTCGTATGCAAAGTGCACCACAACCCAAACACGACATGCGTGCAGCATTGCATGTGCGGTCGAGGTATGTGAAGGCGGAACCTGTATTCCTCGAGCTGTTTGTCATGAACTTCATGTACCTGTCACAGATTCTAACGCCTTACTCTTTCCCTCGACAGTGTGTCACAGGCTCTATAGCCGACGACACTTAGGTCACAGGTTATATAGCCGACGACACTTAGGTCACAGGCTCTATAGCAGACGACACTTAGGTAGCAGACGACACTTAGGTCACAGGCTCTATAGCAGACGACACTTAGGTCACAGGCTCTATAGCAGACGACACTTTGGTCACAGGTTATATAACAGACAACACTTAAGTCATAGTGTCTATAGCAGACAGTACTTAGGTCATAGTGTCTATAGCAGACAACACTTCGGTCACATGGTCTATAGCAGACAACACTTCAGTCACATGGTCTATAGCAGACAACACTTAGGTCACTTGGTCTATGGAAGACGACATTTAGATAACAGGGTCCATCGCAGACGACAATTAGCTATATAGTTCACAGGCTCTATAGCAGAAAACACTTAGGTCAGAGGTTATATAACAGACGACACTTAGGTCAGAGGTTATATAGCAGACAACACTTAGGTCACAGGTTATATAGCAGACAACACTTAGGTCACAGGTTATATAGCAGACAACACTTAGGTCACAGGTTATATAACAGACGACACTTAGGTCACAGGTTATATAGCAGACAACACTTAGGTCACAGGCTCTATAGCAGACGACACTTAGGTCACAGGCTCTATAGCAGACAACACTTGGATAACAGGGTATGTAGCAGACGACATTTAGGCTACATGACCTATAGATAGTAACACTTAAATCACATGGTCTGTAGCAGACGATACTTGATCATAAGGTCTATGAATGACAAATGTTTATATAAAAAAAGAAGACATTTCCAATTTACATTTAGTCAAATTTCAGTGATTTTCAAATGTTTGTATATATCTTTGTATATTGTTGTTATAAATTGTTGTTTTTGTCCGAGGTGTTTGTGGGGATCTACTGGTACTATACGATTCACATAGCTTATTATCCTGGTACACCTTCATCTGTATAGGAACATCTGTATAGGAACATCTGTATTTTAAACAGAGTTTACGTGTTGATGTTTTGTAAGTGTATTTTGTTGAAATGTTTGTACGAAGACTACCTATTGTTTACTATATATATATATTATATTGTCAGACTTTGTTTTGTTAAATTCATCTTGAATTTCTTTTGCCAAAAGTGACTTTACACACGTATTTATGAGCTATGATTGTCCTGAAACTCAAACTTCATATCAGATGTGAGAGTATTGTTTTAGAAAGGTTGCCAAAATATTAAATACCTCCCTGTTTCCATGGTTACTGTCTAGGTTTGTTATGTTTAATTCCAAGCCGTTGCCAAAATCAGGTTTCCAAATCAAAGTTTCTCATGATAAAAATATCAGTTTTTCAGAAGTTGACTGTTTACATCACAATGTATATGCTTTTAATACTTTGTTGAATATATATATGATCTTTCAGTTTGCCAGTTGTTATTAATCCTTAATAGGAACATGTCCTCCAAATTTAAATCAAATTATGCACTTAACAATCACTGAATATCCCAAATAACAAATTACTCTCATTCTAGTGTTAACTTTTTGTACCGAAAGAGTTTTAAGTGATGGTATTTAAATGAAATCATGATTATTTATTGGCCTATTGTTTTGTGACATTTTGATATTGTAGATATATATTTCTTTGTTATTGATGGTAGTTTGTCTTTTATGTGTGTATGTCCAGCATGGCTCCTTGGTGGTCTGCTTAGGGTAAATTTGGGGCGTCGCCGGCTAGACTGATGATCATGAGCCACAGAAGCAAAATGAGCTTTCCGTTATTGGAGCTATGTGGACAGGGATAGAGCTAGGTGCTAATGAGAAATGAAAGCATTATACCTACTTCAATACAGAGCCTATTTTAAAGGTTGTGCATAGGTTTTATAGGGAAAATGCCAGAAGTACTGGTCCTGTTAGAAGGTGTGGGGAATCTAGTGTTTCCACGTCCGATTGTATTTCCTCGGTCGACTGTGTACCTTGATATTGTTCTAGAAATGCAGTGTTTTCTTGTACGTATTGTTACCATCTGTGTTATGTAAACGGGATATATTTAGTATAATCTGACATCTGTGTATTCCTCCGGCTCCTTATCAACACAAACAGTACAGAGGTAGAAGTGATATATCGGCTATATTTCTGTCTCACTGGAACGATATATAATGGTGAGGTGTCGTACAGGGCTCAATGACCATGTTTCCTATTCAACATTGGAGTGTCATCTTTTGAGCTGTAAAGTTCTGTAGGTGTCCTGATGTTGTTATGTCAACAGTAGCTATGTGGGAGAATAAATCATTGTTCAAAAAGGTTGTCATGATTGCTAATGACCACGTTCTATGCTGGTCAGTTTGTATGAGTAAATGTACATATATATACACTCGGTGTTGTTTTGTTGTGCTGTGTGTAAGTGTTGTATTTGTGGAGCTGCTATTGTCTTTGTGTACTGAGAAATGCCACTACAATGTTTCAGAAATTTCATATTTTGTTACAATAAATGCATATACCCCTGTAAAAATGTGTCGGGCAAGAAATTGTATTTGTATTGAATGTTAAATGTATTTTGCAAGTATGAAACCTGTTTGAAATGTTTGAAAAATTGTAGTTTTCAAATAAATAACAGTATATGCTTGCTGGTAGATATAGTTCCGTGTCCAAAGATAGTTTTGCTTAGTGACTCTGTAACATAAGTGGCTGTTGATTGGCTGTTTAGTGTTGTGATTTGTTGTTGTGTATGTACAGTGTAACCAGTATGTACAGACCTGTGTAGTGAATGTTATTACACAGAATTATATCACAGTGTTCACCGTCCACGTGTTATCTCGTCATATTTACTGATCTTATCCTGGGGGTAGACTATTAAGGTATTATTACGGGGGTACTGGCGGAATCTTCTACATATTTAGGCATACATCATCAATACCTTTAACAGTAAGTGGAAGAAAAGACAAATAAACAGCCTTTGGTTTACATTGATATCATCACGTCAAGGCCACAGTATACCTCTTTATTTCTGTTTGCATGGAGTCAATAATAATTTGAACAACTTTTTATTTTGAATGATTGCTTTACTTGGCTTTGATGCTTGCAAAAGTCCCTATAAGTGGATCTGGTGGAAACACCCATTGTCCGTTTTACAAAAGATCAGCTGCTAATGTGTTGGCGGTTCTGTATAACCAGGATGGTTGGATGGTTGGATTACACATTTAATAGCATACTTGCCTTTCACCAACATGACTTGGGTTCAATTTTCCATCCAGATGTGAATAGTTTTTGGTCACTTACCCAGCCAAATAGGTTTTCTGTGGGTACTCCCACTTCAACACCCCCTGTGTACTACCATCTGGCCCAACAACAGTGATAGTAATACAAATTGATAAAAGTTACTCCAAAATTCTGTAAAGCACATAAATATATATATAAAAAAGTTACCAGATCCTGATGCCTCTTACTAAATAAACAAAATATTCATGATGTCATGTGTTGCTGAGTTAGCTAAACAACTTGATGTCATATGTTGTTGAGTTAGCTAAACAACTTGATATCATGTGTTGTTGAGTTAGCTAAACAACTTGATATCATGTGTTGTTGAGTTAGCTAAACAACTTGATGTCATATGTTGTTGAGTTAGTCAAACAACTTGATATCATGTGTTGTTGAGTTAGCTAAACAACTTGATGTCATGTGTTGCTGAGTTAGCAAAACAACTAGATGTCATGGGTTGTTGAGTTAGCTAATCAACTTGATGTCATGTGGTGCTGAGTTAGCTAAACAAATTGATGTCATGTGTTGCTGCGTTAGCTAAACAACTTGATCTCATATGTTGTTGAGTTAGTCAAACAACTTGATAGCATGTGTTGTTGAGTTATCTTAACAACTTGATGTCTTGTGTTGCCGAGTTAGCTAAACAACTTTATGTCATGTGTTGATGAGTTAGCTAAACACCATCATGTCATGTGTTGAGATAGCTAAACAACTTGATGTCTTGTGATGCTGAGTTAGCTAAACGCCTTCATGTCATGTGTTGAGTTAGCTAAACAAATTGATGTCATGTGTTGCGGAGTTAGCAAAACTACTTGATGTCATGTGTTGTGGAGTTAGCTAAACATCTTGATGTCATGTGTTGCTGCGTTAGCTAAACAACTTGAAATCATGTGCTGTTGAGTTAGCTAAACAAATTGATGTCATGTGTTGCTGAGTTAGCTAAACACCTTCATGTCATGTGATGAGTTAACTAAACAACTTGATGTCATGTGTTGCTGAGTTCGCTAAACACCTTCATGTCATGTGTTGCTGAGTTAGCTAAACACCTTGATGTCATGTGTCATGTGACAATTAATTATCAATTATTTTGTAGAAAGGGGAACTTGTGCAAGTCATATATATCCAACTGCCACATATCTATCACTTTTTGTTTATTATTGTATTTTTATTATGATTTGAATTGCATGACCAATGAATGTTTTATGGTTTTGTTGTGTTTTTTCTCTCACTTTCCCTGTAGTGTATCCACTTCACAATTGCCGAAAGTGTCTAAAAAGCCACCCAAAGCCCCTGCCATCGCAATCCACAGCCATAGAACGGCGTCCCAGTCTAGTAGCGCGTCATCAGTGCCCTCACCCGGAGAAACAACGCCCATTACAAATTACGCAAGTGTTGCATCATTAACAGCCACCAAGTCTAGGTGACTAGCGGTCCGCCTTCCCCCTCTCAAGGACCTCTTCAACGGTAACATGCCCATGTTAAACTCCAAGCGCTATCAACGTCACCACACCACAAAATCTGGGCTCACCACCCGTAGCTGTGAGTCCACTCGCAAACAACCACCTCCGAAGAAAGTTGTCAAAAAGAAACCCAGCAAGCCGGTGCAAATGGAACAGTTCTTCTCGTGATAGAGAAAAGCGTTCTGAGTATGTACAACTTTGAAAATGTTTGACAGGTTTTCAAACAAAACTTGGTGAATGGCGCGGATACCTGTGTTGGTGAATTAAGAAGCTTGAAAGAGACATCACAATACGAAAGGCTTCGCGCCTGGGTGCTCATCCTCATTCTTCATCGAGCATGTCATATTTATTCCATAGTTCATGCATCACATACTTATAATAGAGAAAGGAAACTCTGAGAAATTCACTGTGCATTGTAAAACTAGGCATTATGTAGGATGTTTCTGTGTCCAAATTAGGATGATTAATTATGACTAGCTCAGTGACCTCTGTTTGACTGGTTTTCTGTATGAACTTGTCTAGCGTGGAACGGTAACCATTGCATTATTCCATTTTGTACTGTATACAATTTTCCAGTGAGCATCTATAATGAGATGTAATATTTTAAATTGTAAATTAGAAACATTGAATCAGTATTTTAAACCAAAGAAAGTGATATTAAATAGAATAAACGTATATTTTGTGATATGTGAGTTTTTCTTTTTTTGTTAATTGTAAAAAATAAATGAATGATAACTTATTTCTGTACAAAGTTTGAATATTATGTAAAAAAAAAGTGGATCTTTTTTTGAAAATATGTTTTAAAGCAATCACACAGAATTTCTCAGAATTTTGTACATACCATGTCATACCTCATTTGTTTATGTAAATCGTTTATTTTTGTAACAGCAGTGTCCCGAGACCGACATGATGTATTGTAACCTGCCTCCTTACAGCACACACCAATGGATGCACCAGTGGTCAGCATGGCCGGCTACACACCATTTCAGCATAAATTCGCCAAAAAAGAGTAATATTGACAGAGATTTATATTAGTATAAATGCTAAAACAGTTACAGAAAACGATTCATTCGTAAAGCTAGGCTTTGATCCCATTATTCAGACATGAAAATGAAATACAAAGTAATTGCCAACCAAATTTAGGTGAACAATTTAAATGGAAACTTAAGTGATGGCTGTTTATTGATCATTGAGATCCTGATACTGGTGAATTTCTGACTGAGGGCTGTATTTTATGAGCATGACTATTAGTACCAATGTATTATAATTTTGCATGATGGTGCATGGTTGTAACAATGTGTTTTTTACATACTGTGTATGAACTGTGTTAATGGTAATAAACCTGTTCTTTGTGTCTGACATCGTAGGCTAGTATAAGAACAGGCAATGAGAAGTAAAATCTAAAATAAATAAAACAATGTTTAAATATCTGTAGGAAATCAACAACTACAGTTCACTTGATTTCTTCTCTCAGTTTTTGAGATTGTCCATGAAACATTTGTTCGACTGATTTTCATAATTCTTACAATATTTTATTATATTTATCTAGTTGTCCCGATCCTAAGCAAAACAAAAAAATCTAATAAAACTTTCACTGGGAAACAATCCCCAACATGGAGTCATCTACAAAAAAGATAACAAATTGACATTTAGACTAGATTTTTTGGTAGACCTCAATGGAGATCTATATCGTGTTTAATAACACTTTAAAGTTTTTTCCCAGAGAGATTCGAGATTAAGGTAGGAAGTTTCTCGGGTTTTTCCCCAGAGAGATCGGAGATTAAGCTAGAAAGATGGAAGAATTCAGAAAACTTGGTTGGATGTTTTGTTCACAATCTCTAATATTGAGAAATAAAATAACATGTAACTTGGAAACGCTAATCTGTATGTGATGAAATATATGAATCCATTTTAATATTGTTACAACAAAAGACATTCCAGGTGATGGGACCAGTTGTTGATCCTAAAGGGATCAAATATCACATTCCACAGAATGGGATCAATTTATCAAAGACAAAGTTCGGTATTTAATAATTCCCAATAAATAAATAATTTCATGTGTAAAGACTGCTAGTCTTTATAATGCAAAGAAGAAGCTTTTTTTGAATCTTCGGAATTTAATAACGTTTTTTGTTATCCTTTCCCACGTTATACAAAAGCTTGTACATGTATAAGGTTTGTTACACATTCTGCCAATGAAAAAAACACCTTTCTGATTATTAATAGTTAAGAAAACTTTCCACCTTTTGAATTCTACATGAAGAAGTTTTTATTGAAAGAGTTTTCTTTATTTATTATACATTTATATACATTGAAAGATTTTAAGTAGCAATGTTATTGTACTGGTATTATGAAGGTGCACCATCGTAGCTGCCTACTGTGTTATACGAGATGGTGTGTAGAATACGGTGTGGGAGTGTTACGGGGCGATCAAGTGTGTTACGGGGGCGATCGAGTGTGTTACGGGGCGATCGAGTGTCGTGTCGGTTCCGGGGAACTTTGTTATTAATTACCTGGTGCTGAAATACTGCATTGTACATCATCCCATTGACGTTTTGTTTTGTTTTTAGTTCAAAGTTTATATTTTATCTACTCTGTCTTTTACTAAATACATTTAGTACCTCAGTTTGACAAACAGCCTAGGACGGTGTTTGGAGTCGGATTCCTGTGTACAGAGCTGAAACGTGATTGTCTAAGTTATTGGATTTCCGAAAAGGTTCTATGATTTACTAGAAATGGAAGGCCAATGAACAATTTTAAAATTGGTGTAGGGCTTTTTCTGGGTTTTTTGTTTGTATTTTTGTGTTCTATTTTAACGGCGATAATTGAAAAATCTTGATATCAAGTAACTTTTTTCTGTAACTTCCAGCTAAATCTGTATTGAATTATAATAACAAAAGGAAAAAATGTACAAATTGTGAAAATTTTCCACATGAACAAACAAATTAGAAATTTCTTCCAAAATTTCAGGATAAGGAGGATTTTAATAATTTGTTCAGTTGTTTTGTTTCAAAAAAGTAAAATTTACAAAAAGTGAAAGGCACACCTTTGATTTGTATGTGTCTTAAACTACCGTAGGTTGTAAACAATGTGTACACTCAGATTATATTTTAATATTTCTTTTGATGATTTCTTTTTTGCCTTTTTAGAAAGAATTCTGTGATAGCCTAATATTAATATACCTTGTAATGTATTATAATCACAAGTATTCAGTGCTGTAGGTTAGCATGCACAGTATATAGGGTCAGATAACTTAATTTTTAGATATACAAATGTTTTGCTCAGAATATCTTGCATGCTGGGTTAACTTTGTTTGCTTAATCTAGTATACAAGTTGATGTAATCCAATCATAAATTTATGCAAACAAATTAGAATCCCAGGAGGAAAAAGTTATCCAAAATATGCATTACCAGGGTATATGTAGTTTGATTTTTAGAAAACCTCTGAAAATTGTAACAAGCATTAATTGACTATTTAGATTCAATCTATAGTGACGTCACAGAGATTCTGGCTATAGTGACGTCACAGAGATTCTGGCTATAGTGACGTCACAGATTCTGGCTATAGTGACGTCACAGTGATTCTGGCTATAGTGGCGTCACAGAGATTCTGGCTATAGTGACGTCACAGTGATTCTGGCTATAGTGACGTCACAGAGATTCTGGCTATAATGACATCACAGAGTTTCTGGCTTTAGTGATGTCACACAAATTCTGGCTTTAGTGACGTCATCAAGATTTTGGGTATTATAAGTGGCATAAAGGAGACTAGATTTACAGGGTATACCAAATATATTGTTCAGAATTCAGAATTTAGACTACAGATTTTACTTTTGACATTACTTTACTGAACTTTCCAAAATGGAGAGCGGTTAGATAAAAATTAAATACTACCAGGGGTTCGTGTCAAATAGAGACTTCATATTGCATGCTAAAGCAGGATTTGTTTTTTGTTGAACAGATAGAAAATGGTATTGTGTTTGGATAATTTATGCAGTAACTGAATTGTGTGTTAATCCATTAGATGAGTATATGAATTCAACGGTACTGACATACTCGGGAGTACCATTATTGTGTATATTTGATTGGTAGATAAAATGTGTGTTAATCCATTAGATGAGTATATGAATTCAACGGTTCTGACATACTCGTGAGTACCATTATGGTGTATATTTGATTGGTAGATATATGTTTGACTGTGTCGGAAGTTCAGAGCCTAAATCTTAGATACAGAATGGTACATTATTAGCTTCTTGATATTTTCAGTTTTTATGCTTACGAACGAATTTTAATAGATTTTGACCTTTTGACATGCTTTCTTAATGGTTATACTACATTTTGGTAAATGATGTTAAAAATTTAGGTTTTTCTGAATGTCTAAAATTAGTGACTAATCTTACTTTAACTCATTTACCCCTGAAATTTTATGAGCTATTCAAACCTTTGAATTGGAAGAGTTCAAATGGGTGTTCAGGGGTGAATGAGTTAAGCCTAACAACGTTGCCAAATCCAGTTGTTTAATGTATGCTGTATAAACAACTGCCGTAGGATAGATGTATCCAAAGGTGCTACAGATTTCAGCTTTTTTCATGTTCCATTTTTTTTCCTCAGCACTCGTGTGACATTTCATGATCTCCATATTTCATGTCAGTGATGCGCCATTATGTCAGGAGAGCAGTGATGCTATCTGTGCGTCGTGCAATCGGTTTTATTTTCCATATGAAAAAACAACAAACTGCAAATTTCCGTTGAAGAAGAAAGGGGAAAGGTGGACTAGATTAGGCGTTTTTAAGGTCAGCAGATGATCTTATGATTTATTTTTTTGTTATTTATTTTGACAGCTGTATTGGTAATTTTTGCAAATATATTGTACTGTAAAACGTTCTGGTGTATGTGAGTATAAGATTGCTACATGTGTAGAACACTATTTATGTATTTTTAGTTATAACTAACTTTCTTGCCGTTTTGATGCAAGTCAGTGGCAAAACCATCTTTATGGTTTTCATTGCAACAAACCAAAACATACAAGTTTATACTTAGGTTTTCCTGGTCTTCATTCTACGTAAATTGAAGTAGGAAATAACAATTCCCTATGAGTTTACATTATCATTATATTACCAAAGTATATTCAAGTTGATAATATTTTTTTCCCCCATGAAATATTAAAATTTGTTACTGAGCAATACTAATTGATAATATTCAATTATAGGATATATACACAATTAAATATCACATGTGAAAACTTTTCTAGGCGTTGTAGGTTTAGTTAAATAGTATTCATCTGTGTATATGACAATTGACCTTTGACTCTGAATATAGATATTAGACCTCCCTTCTTGTTGAGTTGGGCAATGTATCTAGAATAGACAAGAACCTCATTGGTTTTATATAAAAATACTATGTAGCAGATATTTTGTGTGAGAAAAAAATTATCCTGATATCTTTTTACAGATTCACTTAAAATGCCAATATTTGCCAAAATGATTTAATTTAGAAATTGAATAGAATTTTCTATCATTTCAAATCTCCAAAAAACACAAAGAAGCCAAATATGATCCAATAAGCCTTGTTTAACTAATTATATAAAATCTGCATTGATTAAACCTCAGAACTAACCAATACACTGTGCAGGTTTTAACAATTCATTTTCAAAATTAAATCCAATTTCTGAATGACAAATTGTGAAGAATACTTTGAGTATATAGCAAACACCCCCCCCCCAGTGTTATAGAGTAGTTGACCTGGTTTGGAGGTCCAGACTACGTAGCTAGTCCAATTTTATAGGTGGTTGCTTGCCTTCATAATTACGTTGCCTTTGACTTTCTTACAAAGGATGTTGATGTTTTATACAGTATTTTATTTATAAGTTATCTTTTCCTCGGTTGAGATTTGTTATGTTACTTATTCGCTGGCTTTGTTAATTCTATCCAGCTTTAATCTACAAGCATTAATTACTAACCGCTTCATGTTAGCTTCAAGAACAAGTAAGGGAAGATAACTCCCAATTTAAAAAGTAACTACATCTAGTTATATTGGGCGAGTTTGATCATCAACTATAGTGGCTATGGTCTAACTATAAAGTTTGATAGACCTCACTTTAGTGTATTGTGTATTGCTGATGTATAAAGAAACAAGAAGTAACGGTGTGCATGTCATGTATAAAGAAACAAGAAGTAACGGTGTGCACATTAGGTGTAACAGCCTGGCATTAGGTGTTACAGCCTGACATTAGGTGTAACAGCCTGACTTAATGGTAAATAGCTGATGACCGCACTCACCCATTGGGAGAAAAAAAATCTTATAGAAGAAAACGAAATCTGAATTTTTGTATAAGAATGATTAATTTAAAATTTGATAGCAATGTCCATGGTGATATCAGCAAGGATGTTGTTAACTTTAAGTATAATAAGTACGAGACTATTTGTTTTGTCAAGTTGCTTTGAGAGAGTTATGATGATGTGAACTCATTCACCCTTGAAGACAGATTTGAAATCTTCCAATTCAACGGTTGGAATAGTTCATTATGAAAATTCAGGGGTGAATGAGTTAATCCAAGTGATACATTTTCAGCATTAATACATGTTTACAGGGGTTTGGTAAGTATTGAGAGTGGAATCCTTAATCTACTCTCAATGTTTATCAAATTAATCTTCAAGTAGATACAAAGTTAAAGTTAGTTGATAATGATTTGAATGAGATAGCGAGTGATTGGTTATATACAAGTCATGGGCCGTCCAGGGTTAAAGAAGTAAGACCATTAAATGTGAGCGATATAGGTCTGGTATACAGGCTCAATAACAAAACTGTAATGTTACGTTCTAGATAATATTACCTTCAACATTATAGAAAGTAGAACTTGATTGGTTGGGATTACCTACAGATATGGATTAGAAGAAATTATATATGTGTATTCAAATAAGGTACATCAATCCTCATTGGTCTATCCTGATATTGTAGGTGTGGCCTAAATATGACTCCTCATTGGTCAATCCCAATATTCTAGGTGTGGCCTATGGATATGTTAATTCTTATTGGTCAATCCTAGTGCCAATCACAGTATAAAATAAACGTTTGATTGTACACAAGCGGGATGAGTTTGTTGTTTTTTACCTGAAAATGCAAAGCTTACCATATGAAAATGAATTTCACATACATTTTACTCCAGTTGATATATATATATATTTGCACAACTGTCATACAAAACAAAAACAATTCCATACCCAACACTGGATATCGTAGAAAGCTTGGAGAATTAGGGTATCGTAGAAAGCTTGGAGATTTAGGGTATTGTAGAAAGCTTGGAGAATTAGGGTATCGTTAGAAAGCTTGGAGAATTAGGGTATCGTAGAAAGCTTGGAGAATTAGGGTATGTTTATATGGATGCAGGAAAGCATGGATTATAGTCCTATGCTATGGTGAGGGTCTTGTTCAAACGTAGACACTGAGGATTAGATTCTTTATGCTCTGTATATGAATTTAAAAAAGGCAAAAGGAGAGTAAAATAGTGTGTAATGATGGCTATGCCAGCTTCCTCGACTGCCATGTTAACAAGTTTAGTGGTATAAATATGAAACTTGAGGTGAGTTAGTCGGGTGTAACAATTACAACCTATATCCTCCACTACCCAGTAATTAAGTCTAGGATCTTGTGTTGAATAGATTTTGTCTCTGTCCTAAAAACCAGACTGTCTTTTTCTTTAGAAAATAGATAATAAAAGGACCAGTCAATTTTATGTTGTGTAATTTATTGATAGTACATACATATATATACCCAAGGTACAAAAATATATAGGTAATATTCTCACACATGCTATTTCGCAATATCTGTGGATTGTTAGCCATTATGCTGCTGACGAGTTCTACATACAGTCAAAATTAAAGTGGTCACTGTTAACTGAGTAAAAAAGTACATCGCAAATGGCCACTGCTACATCCTAGATAACAGGCCAGACCAATTGAAGGTTTGACGTCCCGTGATCTGTTGGATAACAGGCCAGACCAATTGAAGGTTTGACGTCCCGTGATCTGTAGGATAACAGGCTAGACCAATTGAAGGTTTGACGTCCTGTGATCTGTAGGATAACAGGCCAGACCAATTGAAGGTTTGACGTCCTGTGATCTGTTATATAACAGGCCAGACCAATTGAAGGTTTGACGTCCCGTGATCTGTTAGATAACGGGCCAGACCAATTGAAGGTTTGACGCCCCGTGATCTGTTAGATAACAGGCCAGACCAATTGAAGGTTTGACGTCCCGTGATCTGTTAGATAACGGGCCAGACGAATTGATGGTTTGACGTCCTGTGATCTGTTAGATAACGGGCCAGACCAATTGAAGGTTTGACGTTCCGTGATCTGTTATATAACAGGCCAGACCAATTGAAGGTTTGACGTCCCGTGATCTCTTATATAACAGGCCAGACCAATTGATGGGTTGACGTCCCGTGATCTGTTATATAACTGGCCAGACCAATTGAGGGTTTGACGTCCCGTGATCTGTTATGTAACAGGCCAGACCAATTGAAGGTTTGACATCCCGTGATCTGTTATATGACAGGCCAGACCAATTGATGGTTTGCCGTCCCGTGATCTGTTATATAACAGGACAGACCAATTGATGGTTTGACGTCCCGTGATCTGTTATATAACTGGCCAGACCAATTGATGGTTTGACGTCCCGTGATCTGTTATGTAACAGGCCAGACCAATTGAAGGTTTGATGTTCCGTGATCTGTTATATAACAGGCCAGACCAATTGAAGGTTTGACATCCTGTGATCTGTTATATAACAGGCCAGACCAATTGATGGTTTGATGTCCCGTGATCTGTTATATAACAGGCCAGACCAATTGATGGTTTGACGTCCCGTGATCTGTTAGATTTGGTAGACAAGTGAACATTTGTCTCTTTGCCACTCAGACCAGAGACATATAAAGCCAGTATATACGTCTCTGCTCAGACTTATGTTTGAAGCATACTGTTTTACTACATTTCAAAGAAACACAATTCATATTATCTCTGTTAATAGACACTGATACCATATTTCACAGGTTACTTTCATGAAATGTACATCATATAATATAACTTTGTGTATTTCATCTTGATTTTGTTTTTGCCATGTAAAATACAGTAATATTACACATTTAAGAGTCAAAATGACCTTCAGTCTCGACAGATATAATACGTAGACATTACCAAATTAGAAAACTACCAGGGGACTATTATCATAATAAACAGTGATACACACATACACCCGTTAAATTGTGGACAATGGCAAGAAGCAAAAAATTGCTGGAATGTTAAAGTTTAATGGGTTGATATTTTTAAATATCAAAACCTTTCAGTCCAACAAATTATGGGACCAAGTTTTACTTTCATAAAGCATATAAAAAATGACAGGGGCAACTTGAAAGCTAAAGTCTGGTATATATAGGATCTAAAATGAGTTTTCATTTCATATGAGATTTTATGAAACAAGTCTTAGGAGTTTATATGTTTGCGAGCCTTGGCGAGCAAAAATTAAAACATTGAGACGAGTTTCATAAAAGCTCATATGAAATGAAAACAAATTTGAGATATTTTTTATCACATAACTGGGAAAACTTTCGACAGGCTTTAAAGCCAAAATGTAGAGGGCTTAATCAAAGAGACAGACATTTTGTTGCGCCATTCACAATTTATGACGTCACGTCATTTTCCATATTATGATGTCACAATCGATTTCTGACTGGTACAGCCAATGAAAAACGCTCCAGGGTATATTATATTACACAAGTGACATTATAATGTAACAATATGACACGGGCAAATTCACTGGATAACAGGCTGATTATGTGATAAATGCAGATTTCAAGAAAGTAACTTCATCAATTTAAGCATACCATGTTTATTTACAAGTGTTCAGTTTAGACATGGCACGAATTGGAAAACAATAGCTCACTTCACATGTAACAAAATTTACAGATGAAAGATAATTATGCCACTTAAATCCTTGTCTAGCCTTCCTGAAGACAATATAATCAGATGTCAAATCTGACAATGTTACTAGGTCCATGTTACGGTAATAGGAGCACCAGCCTGACTGATTCAGCACTATACAGTATATATATATATATATACATGTACAGTAACCTAAATAATACTAAGATGTGTTTCTACTGTAAAGGTTAAAATTTTACAGACAATTCCATATTTCAAGCTACAAAAGTAACGAGAGTAACTGTAAGTAAGCTCACAAAAATACATACCCAACTTGTGCTTACCATGTTTCTGGAGCAGAATTTAAAGTTTCAAGGGCCATAACTCCATACCCAACTTGTGCTTACCATGTTTCTGGAGCCGAATTTAAAGTTTCAAGGGCCATAACTCCATCCCCAGCTTGTGCTTACCATATTTCTGGAGCAGTATGTAAAGTTTCAAGGGCCATAACTCCATCCCCAGCTTGTGCTTACCATATTTCTGGAGCAGAATTTAAAGTTCCAAGGGCCATAACTCCACCCCCAACTTTTGCTTACCATGTTTCTGGAGCAGAATTTAAAGTTCCAAGGGCCATAACTCCACCCCCAACTTGTGCTTACCATCTTTCTGGAGCAGAATTTAAAGTTTCAATGGCCATAACTCCATCCCCAACTTGTGCTTACCATATTTCTGGAGCAGAATTTAAAGTTCCAAGGGCCATAACTCCACCCCCAACTAGTGCTTACCATATTTCTGGAGCAGAATTTAAAGTATCAAGGGCCATAACTCCACCCCCAACTAGTGCTTACCATATTTCTGGAGCAGTATTTAACGTTTCAAGGCCCATAACTCCACCCCCAACTTGTGCTTACCATCTTTCTGGAGCAGAATTTAAAGTTTCAATGGCCATAACTCCCCCCCCAACTTGTGCTTACCATGTTTCTGGAGCCGAATTTAAAGTTTCAAGGGCCATAACGCCACCCCCAACTTGTGCTTACCATCTTTCTGGAGCAGAATTTAAAGTTCCAAGGGCCATAACTCCACCCCCAACTAGTGCTTACCATATTTCTGGAGCAGTATGTAAAGTTTCAAGGGCCATAACTCCATACCCAACTTGTGCTTACCATGTTTCTGGATCAGACTTTAAAGTTTCAAGGGCCATAACGCCACCCCCAACTTGTGCTTACCATATTTCTGGAGCAGAATGTAAAGTTTCGAGGGCCATAACTCCATCCCCAACTTGTGCTTACCATATTTCTGGAGAAGAATTTAAAGTTTCAAGGATCATAACTCCAGGTAAATAGTCAAATCACAAATTTCTTTATTTATTCACATTAACATATGATGGCTTTTACTGCACCAAGCTACCAAATATTCCAACAAACTGTTAAGGAGGAGTTGCGCTTGCAAGGTTTCTGGCGCAGAAAGACTAAAACGGCTATAGCTCAAAGTAAAACTAGTCAAATGCCAAATCCTTTCTCCATGCACATGTAGAATGTATTTTCACTGTGTAAAATTACAGAAAAATCCATCACACGGTTAAGGAAGAGTTTGCTTATGAGGATCACGGATAGACGGACGGACAGTGATTTCTATATAAGCCCCCCCCCCCCCCCAAATTTAATTTGCGCAGTGTATAAAAAGTGAAATAGTTCACATTAAGATTAGATTAAAAGTAAGGAATTTTCCTTCACAATATTCTTAGACTTTACTTTTATTACAAAGATCTGCCCCTTAAGGGGTTACAAATTCTTCGACATGTTTTTAACACTGTTCTTGCAATTTTATTTGAGAGGCCATAAGAAAATGGTGAGAAGTTTAGGTCAGTTTTAAAAACAGTTACGACTTTAAGTCCCTTGAGTGGCAAACAAAATTGAATCACATATTACTGTAGTTAGCCTGAACACAGTAACATTCTGAGATATGTTAGTCATTTTTGAAGAGTGTAGATTCCATGTCCCTCCGTGGTGGGTTTAATGGTTTAACATTAGACATGATGTGTCTAGCATAGTCTGAGTTGTGTAATCCAGCCTCCCGCAGCCTCGTTTCCAGTTTCAGCCGAGGGTCAGAGGTCACCTATGCAGCAGAGATTGAAAGTAAGTAAGGAATTTTTTGAATGACCATCAAAAATACACGCAATATGTTTCCTTTTCAAGGAAATGTTGCTAATCAAGTAACACACTTAACGAGCTATGTTGACATTGAGAGCATTCTCAACATCACAAATATAATACTGTAGGTACATATACATTTATACATATACTGTATACCAGGAAATTTCTACTGTAGTTTAATTTTCACTTTTTTCACCCTCTGTATTAAATGAGGGTGAAGTTTTCACCATAGCGAATATTTGTAAACAACATAATCTACATATTGGTGATTCAATGTGAAGTCAATAAACAACATAATCTACATATTAGTGATTCAATGTGAAGTCAATAAACAACATAATCTACATATCGGTGATTCAATGTGAAGTCAATAAACAACATATCTACATATCAGTGATTAATGTGAAGTCAATAAACAACATAATCTACATATTAGTGATTCAATGTCAAGTCTATTTCAAATTTGGCGAAATTTAATTTTACCGTTGAAGGGTGAAAATTAGACTTGGCAAAAACTTCTTGTTATACAATGTTTACATTTCCATATAAACAAAAAAATGATACTGTAAAATCAAACTCCCGCTTTTTAGTAATTCTTGATCGTTTTCATACAGTCTATTGGGAGATTTACTGAGAGTTAGCTCCCTTGTTAGATAACCGGTATTAGATGTTTTTTATAATCTGAACAATCAAAAATAAATCTACATCCATCCTTGCAGTTCGACATAACTGACAGTATATCATTCTATTTTTCAATTTCTTAAAAAAAGTCTGTTTATGAATAAAAAGCATGAAGCATTGATAACTCTCTGGTAATACTGAAATATTACATATAATGCTTTTAAAAATATAAAGGGAGATCACTCTCATATTAACCAAAAGTTGAATGTGTAACATATAGCATACATCCTTAAGACAAATTACAGATATGAACGTTAGTGAACTGACCTGTTGTGATGTGAAGGAATTGACCTCAAACAATGGTTTATTGATGTTGACTTCCTCTTCTACTTCCCCATTCAGACGAGCGTCCCAGGCCTAAACATACACAACTAAACATTAATCTGACTGTCCAGACCTAAACATACACAACTATACATTAATCTGACTGTCCAGGCCTAAAAATATACAACTAAACATTAATCTGACTGTCCAGGCCTAAACATACACAACTAAACATTAATCTGACTGTCTAGGCCTAAACATACACAACTAAACATTAATCTGACTGTCGTGGCCTAAACATACACAACTAAACATTAATCTGACTGTCCAGGCCTAAACATACACAACTATACATTAATCTGACTGTCCAGCCCTAAAAATACACAACTATACATTAATCTGACTGTCCAGGCATAAACATACACAACTAAACACCATCTGACTGTCCAGGCCTAAACATACACAACTAAACATTAATCTGATTGTCCAGGCCTAATAATACACAACTAAACATTAATCTGACTGTCCAGGCCTAAACATACACAACAAAACATTAATCTGACTGTGAAGGCCTAAACATAAACAACTAAACATTAAACTGACTGTCCAGGCCTAAAAATACACAACTAAAAATTAATCTGACTGTCTAGGCCTAAACATACAGAACTAAACATTAATCTCACTGTCCAGGCCTAAACGTACACAACTAAACATTAAACATTAATCTGATTGTCCAGGCCTAAAAATATACAAATAAACATTAATCTGAATGTCCAGGCCTAAACATCCAAAACCAAACATTAATCTGACGGTCCAGGCCTAAAAATACACAATTAAACATCAATCTGACTGTCAAGGCCTAAACATACACAACCAAACATTAATCTGATTGTCCAGGCCTAAAAATACACAACTAAACATTTATCTGACTGTCCAGGACTAAACATACACAACCAAACATTAATCTGACGGTCCAGGCCTAAAAATATACAAATAAACATTAATCTGATTGTCCAGGCCTAAAAATATACAAATAAACATTAATCTGAGCGTCCAGGCCTAAACATCCAAAACCAAACATTAATCTGATTGTCCAGGCCTAAAAATACACAACTAAACATTACTCTGACTGTCCAGACCTAAACAAACACAACTAAACATTTATCTGACTGTCCAGGACTAAACATACACAACCAATCAGTAATCTGACTGTCCAGGACTAAACATACACAACGAAACATTAATCTGACGGTCCAGGCCTAAAAATATACAAATAAACATTAATCTGAATGTCCAGGCCTAAACGTACACAACTAAACATAAATCTGACTGTCCAGGTTTAAACATACACAACTAACCATTAATCTGACTGTCGTGGCCTAAACATACACAACTATACATTAATCTTACTGTCCAGGCCTAAACATCCAAAACCAAACATTAATCTGATTGTCCAGTCCTAATAATACACAACTAAACATCGATGTGACTGTCCAGACCTAAACATACACAACCAAACATTAATCTGATTGTCCAGTCCTAATAATACACAACTAAACATAAATCTGACTGTCCAGTCCTAAACATACACAACCAATCAGTAATCTGACTGTCCAGACCTAAACAAACACAACTAAACATCAATCTGACTGTCCAGACATATTATACCAACTGTGACAATTTCAAATTCACAAACATGTACAAAGTACAGTGTAACCTTAAACTCAAGTTTCCAAGGAAACGATCTGGACATGAATACTATTACAGTAGTGGGCGCTAGTCCACAGATTTAATAGGGTATGAGTGGACACAGAGACTGACGTCTCTATATCCACATTATCATAATGTGAAATACATTGTGGTAAACATTATATTTAGTCTATTTATAAAAAGTTGTATCACAGTATGATCCTAGTTAACTTAAAATCTTTCAAGAATTAATTCATCCATGTTTTTCTTAAAATCAAATAGAGTACGAGAAGAAATAACAGCTTTTTGGAGACTATTCCAGGCATCAATCATTAGTTAAAGAAAGTAAGGTTATCTAAGATTTAAATGGCAATGTTGTTTGATAAGTTGTTCCGAGTGCAGCAAGATCAAATGTTTGTATATATACACAAAAACAGTATGGCACAATGGCACATGTTTATACAAAAGAATTTAAAGGAAGTGATGCCTGAACAAGCCAAGGTGGACTGATCACCAACTGTAGTTTACCCATGATGAAAGAACTAAATACATTTGCAGAAAAATAGCAGCATCTTATTCAAATATTTGCAAGTTGGGCTGTGCAATGAACTTTGGTAATAAGTGCATACATGTACTAGGGAAGTTTCATAGATTAAAAAAAAATCATCCGGAAACTATCAGCCAATCAGTTTGCAGCAACCTCATTAAATATGATGAATTGAATAGATCATCAAAGTTGAGTATGGACAACAAGTGGGCCAGGCAAGTTTCATCAGGATCCGATAATTCCTTCAGGAAATTTGTCTGGAAACAAGTCTATTATACTGACTACACATGGCAATGGAAACCACTCTATTATACTGACTACACATGGCAATGGGTGAAGTAACCGCTTTGAGGCCTTTACAAACAAAAGTTACACATATTGCTCAGACCCTGGAATATCAAACAAAATATACAGGTTTAACTCATTCACCCCTACATATAAAAACTGGACTTGCCCAGTCTATGATTGGGTAAGGTTCAAATGTGACTTTAGGGGTGGATGGGTTACAGAGAACAGCTGTTAACTAGCTTACCTGTGTGTTCTTCATCATACGTTCTGGGTCACTCTCCGCTATCACTCGCACCTGGTGGACATAAAAATAGAGTTCTGTACTCAAAATCAAAACAGTTATAGGACTGGTGTGTTTAATACACACATCGTTAAGACAGCAATAACTGATTGTATTTTTTATGATTGTGAAAATAATACCTGTAGTCTAAGTGTTTCTAATCGTTCTTCTCTCTGTCTGTCTTCTTCTTCTTTATCCTCCTCCATCCTCTTCCTCTCCTCAATTTTTCTCTGAATTTGTTCTTCTCTATACTGGATCCTACATGATACAAACAAACTCTAAGTCCTGATTTAAGAATTAAATTAAGGTACAGTCGGTCTGAGTGATTATATAATCCCTTATATAGGGCAATATTCAGCCATTTGATATGATTGGTCAAACATCTCTATCTACCACATGGATTGGTGATGGTTTGAAAGTGAAATTAAAGAAACAGGTCAGTTACTACCTTCAGGATAAACATCAAATAAACTATCAAATAAACTATCTCCCCTCTACAACTCAATCAATATCTGATCTTTTTCTAGAATAAAAAATCACACTTTAACTAGAGGCCCTCTTTGCTGCTGCTGCTGCCATCTGATGACATTTGAGTAAAAGTCAGTAAACTCTCATTTCAAGCTGAGTGTAAAGGTCCTTAAACAAACTTCCACTTAAGCTGTGAGACTGTCATATGGATGGCAAACCCCAAATATCTACATTTGTATGACAACCTCAATCAAAAGACCGTTGCCTTTTAGATATATATATGTTAGCATATCATGGTTTATGAATAAATGGGAACTTTTAAATAACTTGTTTTCATAGACAGATAAATACATTTAAGTGGTAACAAATGGGAAGCCAATTACTCTCTTTATTGGAAGTTTGGAATTTGTAACCATTTTAAGCAAATAAGACAGTGGTATGGAAAAATACCAGCAGGTACCATGTGTATTTTGAAAAAAAAATCCACACTGAATTCAGAAAACATGATCTCTGACAGCTATGACTTGATATAAGAAGGTATCTAATATATGACATTTAACAAATAAGGTAAGATTATTGTACCTTTCAAAGTCAAATTTAGCCTGTTCCGCCATGTTTCTCTGTATCTCCTCTAACCGACGCTGATCACCCTCCTCTTGTCTCTTACGGAGCTGCATCTGTTCTTCATGGAAGTTGGTTATCTGAAGAGAAGAATCCCGACTTAATCATAAATCTGCTTTTAGTTTTACGAACTACATGACTGACATAAAGGGAAAATAGCAGTTCATGTTTATTATGCTCAAGTCGTTTTTGAATTTCATTTCAAGGCACAATGTACATTTGTCTCCCTTGTTGTAGGGAAACAATAACATTTGCTTCACTAAGTACCCAGTCATTTAAACTAATTGTGTATGGTACAGAACCCTACTTTGTCATTTTGTATGTTTACAGAACCCTACTTTGTCCTTTTGTATGGTACAGAACCCTACTTTGTCCTTTTGTATGGTACAGAACCCTACTTTGTCCTTTTGTATGGTACAGAACCCTACTTTGTCCTTTTGTATGGTACAGAACCCTACTTTGTCATTATCTATGGAACATAACCCTACTTTGTCAATTTGTATGGTACAGAACCCTACTTAGTCCTTTTGTATGGTACAGAACCCTACTATGTCATTCTGTATGGTACATAACCCTACTTTGTCCTTTTGTATGGTACAGAACCATGTTTTGTCCTTCTGTATGGTACAAAACCCTTCTTTTTCCCTTTTATATGGTACAGAACCCTTCTTTGTCCCTTTGTATGGTACAGAACCCTACTTTGTCCTTTTGAATGGTACAGAACCCTTCTTTGTCCCTTTGTATGGTACAGAATCCTTCTTTGTCCCTTTGTATGGTACAGAACCCTACTTTGTCCTTTTGAATGGTACAAAACCCTTCTTTGTCCTTTTGTATGGTACAGAACCGTACTATGTTATTTTGTATGGTACATAACCCTACTTTGTCCTTCTGTATGGTACAGAACTCTACTTTGTCATTCTGTATGGTACATAACTCTACTTTGTCCTTTTGTGTGGTACAGAACCCTACTTTGTCCTTTTGTAAGGTACAAAACCCTTCTTCGTTATTATGTATGGTACAGAACCCTACTATGTCATTTTGTATCGTAAATAACCCTTCTTTGTCCTTCTGTATGATACAGAACCATTCTTTGTCGTTCTGTATGGTAAAGAACCCTTCTTTATTCTTCTGTATGGTACAGAACCCTTCTTTGTCATTCTGTATGGTACAGAACCCTTCTTTGTCATTCTGTATGGTACAGAACCCTTCTTTGTCATTCTGTATGGTACAGAACCCTACTTTGTCCTTTTGTATGGTACATAACCCTACTTTGTCCTTCTGTATGGTACAAAACCCTACTTTGTCATTCTGTATGGTAAATAATCCTTCTTTGTCCTTCTGTATGGTACAGAACCCTACTATGTCATTTTGTATGGTACAGAACCCTTCTTTGTCCTCATATATGGTACAGAACCCTTCTTTGTCCTTCTGTAGGGTACAGAACCCTACTATGTCATTTTGTATGGTAAAGAAGCCTACTTTGTCCTTTTGTAGGGTACAGAATCCTACTTTGTCATTTTACATTGCATAAACCCTTCTTTGTCATTTTGTATTGTATCAACCCTACTTTGTCCTTTTGTATTGTATAAACCTGTACTTTGTCATTTTGTATAGTACAGAACCCTTCTTTGTCCTGTTATATTGTACAGAACCCCATTTGTCATTTTGTATTGTATAAACCCTACTTTGTCCCTTTATATTGTATAAACCCTACTTTGTCCTTTTATATTGTATAATCCCTACTTTGTCCTTTTATATTGTATAAACCCTACTTTGTCCTGTTGTATGGTACAGAACCCTATTTGTCATTTTGTATTGTATAAACCCTACTTTGTCCCTTTATATTGTATACACCCTACTTTGTCCTTTTCGACGGTTCTCCGCTTCCTCTCCCGCTCTGCCTCCATCTTGTTGTACATACTCAGTTCTTCTTGTTGCCGTTCAAGCATGTTCTGTTGGATGAGCATTGCTTCCATCTTCTGACATCGCCACTGATGTAACTGTTAGTCATAAACCATTATTTACAAGCATTTCAAACTTAATGAAAAAATAAATAAATAGCGGTAAGTTTAAAACTGCATTAGACTAAACTATACTATATTTTATAACATTAACCATTATTAAAACTGGTAAGCATTTCAAAATTAATGAAAATTTAAATATTACCAATTTGAAACTCATGCAGGATACATCCTTTTGTGAACAAACACTTTGATACAAAAAGCATTACCACAAAATCATGATGACCTCTAGATCTGACCTTTTCAAATAATGCCTGCTTCACTTGTTTTTGTTTGCGAAGGTATTCTATCTTGACCTCCTCCAGTTCGGCTGCAATGTCAGCCTCCATAAAGACAGACTTTGCCTTGTATAGAAGCTCATCTCTGGCCTTCTGCCAGGCTGCCATCAACACCTGTTTTCTCATCCGGAAGTACTTGTTGCTCTCACACCACTCCTCATGCATAACCTGGGCAACATATGATGATAAAGTGACAACATGGAAAGGTAACCTGGGCAACATATGATGATAAAGTGACAACATGGACAGGTAATCTGGGCACGAATTATGACACAGTAACAACATGGACAGGTAACCTGGGCAACAAATGATGATAAAGTTACAACATGGACAGGTAATTAACCTGGGCAACAAATGATGATAAAGTTACAACAAGGACAGGTAACCTGGGCAACAAATGAGGACATATTGACAACGTATACGTAGTCATATTACCTTGGCAACCAATGATAAAATAGCAAGTACAGGAAACCTGAGCAACAAATAGAAATATAGCAACAACAAGGACAGGTAACCTAGGCAACACATATTGTACAAAGTAATAACATAAACAGGTAACCTGGGGAACACATATTGTACAAAGTAACAACATGGACAGGTAACCTGGGCAACTCATATTGTACAAAGTAACAACATGGACAGGTAACCTGGGGAATACATATTGTACAAAGTAACAACATAAACAGGTAACCTGGGCAACACATATTGTACAAAGTAACAACATGGACAGGTAACCTGGGCAACTCATACTGTACAAAGTAACAACATGGACAGGTAACCTGGACAACTCATATTGTACAAAGTAACAACATGGACAGATAACCTGGGGAATACATATTGTACAAAGTAACAACATGGACAGGTACCCTGGGGAACACATATTGTACAAAGTAACAACATGGACAGGGAACCTGGGCACCACATATTGTACAAAGTAACAACATGGACAGGTACCCTGGGGAACACATATTGTACAAAGTAACAACATGGACAGGGAACCTGGGCACCACATATTGTACAAAGTAACAACATGGACAGGTAACCTGGGGAATACATATTGTACAAAGTAACAACATGGACAGGTACCCTGGGGAACACATATTGTACAAAGTAACAACATGGACAGGGAACCTGGGCACCACATATTGTACAAAGTAACAACATGGACAGGTAACCTGGACAACTCATATTGTACAAAGTAACAACATGAACAGGTAACCTGGGCAACACATATTGTACAAAGTAACAAAATGGACAGGTAACCTGGGCAACTCATATTGTACAAAGTAACAACATGAACAGGTAACCTGGGGAACACATATTGTACAAAGTAACAACAAGGACAGGTAACCTGGGCAACACATATTGTACAAAGTAACAACATGGACAGGTAACCTTGGCAACTCATACTGTACAAAGAAACAACATGGACAGGCAACCTGGGCAACTCATATTATACAAAGTAACAACATGGAGAGGTAACCTGGGCAACTCATATAGTACAAAGTAACAACATGGACAGGAAACCTGGGCAACTCATACTGTACAAAGTAACAACATGGACAGGGAACCTGGGCAACTCATATTGTACAAAGTAACAACATGGACAGGTAACCAGGGGAACACATATTGTACAAATTAACAACAGGGAGGGGAAAAAATTATAATATTATATAGCAACAACATGGACAGGTAATTATGATGTATAGGTTAATAGCCTGGACAACCAAGGCCACACATGGAATCACAACAACATCGTTCTGTACCAGTAACCTCACTTTAAAGTCCAAAATCCTTACCATATGGGCACGTGACATTTTAGGGAAATGCCTCCGTAACCGGTCGATAATGTGCTTACGCCTGTTGGCCATTTCATGAGGGTACTGTTCATAGACTACACAGAACATAAAATGGTCCTCCTCTGACCAGCCTCCATGTTTACCGGACCTGAAACATCGGAACAGCATTCAGTACTGAGAGATATAATATCAACACATCAATAAAAATACATTGTACTGATACTTTAGAATTTAGGTAAACTCTTTTCTACTAATCTGAGATTTACATAACATAAATTTAAGTAAAACTGAGAACAAAATAATGAACTTGAATTATATGGTATATTATGTTACGTCAATCTTTTAAGGGTTTTAAATATCATAGTGAATTATGTATAAATCAACAGCCAATTGTAAGCTGTCCTCTACTGATCAAAACAAACCTCAATATCATAGTGAATTATGTATAAATCAACAGTCAATGGTAAGCTCTCCTCTACTGATCTAAACAAACCTCAATATCATAGAGAATTATGTATAAATCAACAGTCAATGATAAGCTCTCCTCTACTAATCTAAACAAACCTCAATATCATAGTGAATTATGTATAAATCAACAGTCAACGGAAAGCTCTCCTCTTCTGATCAAAACAAACCTCAACATCTGTGAATGATCTTGTCTAATGATCAAAACTCTACTGATCAAAACAAAACTCAATATAATAGTAAATTATGTATAAATCAACAGACAATGATAAGCTCTCCTCTACTGACCAAAACAAACCTCAATATCTATGAAAGATCTCCTTTAGTGATCAAAACAAACTTCAATATCTGTGAATGATCTTGTCTAATGATCAAAACAAACCTCAAAATCATAGTGAATTATGTATAGATCAACAGTCAACGGTAAGCTCTCCCCTACTGATCAAAACAAACCACAATATCATAGTGAATTATGCATAAATCAACAGTCAACGGCAAGCTCTCCTCTACTGATCTAAACAAACCTCAATATCATTGTGAATTATGTATAAATCACCAGTCAACGGTAAGCTCTCCCCTACTGATCAAAACAAACCTAAATATCATAGTGAATTATGCATAAATCAACAGTCAACGGAAAGCTCTCCTCTACTGATCTAAACAAACCTCTATATCATAGAGAATTATGTATGAATCAACAGTCAATGATAAGTTCTCCTCTACTGATCAAAAGAAACCTCAATATCATAGTGGATTATGTATAAATCAACAGCAAACGGTAAGCTCTCCTCTACGGATCAAAACAAACCTCAATAAAATCGTGAATTATGTATAAATCAACCGTCAACGGTAAGATCTCCTCTACTGATCAAATCAAACCTCAATATCATAGTAAATTATGTATAACTAACCAGTCAATGATAAGCTCTCGTCTACTGATCAAAACAAACCTAAATATCATAGTGAATTATGCATAAATCAACAGTCAACGGCAAGCTCTCCTCTACTGATCGAAACAAACCTCAATATCATGGTGAATTATGTATAAATCACCAGTCAACGGTAAGCTCTCCTCAACTGCTCAAAACAAACCTCAATATCTTATCATAGTGAATTATGTAAAAATCAACAGTCAACGGTAAGCTTTCCTCTACTGATCAAAACAGACCTCAATATCATAGAGACGTATGTATAAATCAACAGTCAATTGTAAGCTCTCTTCTACTGATCAAAACAAACCACAATATCATAGAGAATTATGTATAAATCCACAGTCAATGATAAGCTCTCCCCTACTGATCAAAACAAACCTAAATATCATAGTGAATTATGGATAAATCAACAGCCAATGGCAAGCTCTCCTCTACTGATCAAGACAAACCTCAATATCATAGCGAATTATGTATAAATCAACGGTCAACGGTAAGCTCTCCTCAACTGCTCAAAACAAACCTCAATATATAGTGAATTATGTATAAACCAACAGTCAATGATAAGCTCTCGTCTACTGATCAAAACAAACCACAATATCATAGTGAATTATGAATAAATCAACAGCCAATGGCAAGCTCTCCTCTACTGATCGAAACAAACCTCAATATCATTGTGAATTATGTATAAATCACCAGTCAACGGTAAGCTCTCCCCTACTGATCAAAACAAACCTAAATATCATAGTGAATTATGCATAAATCAACAGTCAACGGGAAGCTCTCGTCTATTGATCAAACCAAACCTCAATATCATAGTAAATTATGTAAAAATCAACAGTCAACGGTAGGCTCTCCTCTACTGATCAAGACAAACCTCAATATCATAGGGAATTATGTATAAATCAACCGTCAACGGTAAGATCTCCTCTTCTGATCAAAACAAACCTCAAAATCATAGTGAATTATGTATAGATCAACAGTCAACGGTAAGCTCTCATCTACTGATCAAAACAAACCCCAATATCATAGTGAATTATATATAAATCAACAGTCAACGGGAAGCTCTCGTCTATTGATCAAACCAAACCTCAATATCATAGTAAATTATGTATAACTAACCAGTCAATGATAAGCTCTCCCCTACTGATCAAAACAAACCCCAATATCATAGTGAATTATGCATAAATCAACAGTCAACGGGAAGCTCTCGTCTATTGATCAAACCAAACCTCAATATCATAGTGCATTATGTATAAATCAACAGTCAAGGATAAGCTCTGCTCTACTGATCAAAACAAACCTAAATATCATAGTGAATTATGGATAAATCAACAGCCAATGGCAAGCTCTCCTCTACTGATCGAAACAAACCTCAATATCATAGTAAATTATGTATAACTAACCAGTCAATGATAAGCTCTCTTCTACTGATCAAAACAAACCACAATATCATAGAGAATTATGTATGAATCAACAGTCAATGATAAGTTCTCCTCTACTGATCAAAAGAAACCTCAATATCATAGTGCATTATGTATAAATCAACAGTCAATAATAAGCTCTCCTCTACTGACCAAAACAAACCTCAATATCTATGAAAGATCTCCTTTAGTGATCAAAACAAACTTCAATATCTGTGAATGATCTCCTATTGAATTATGTATAAATCAAGTGTCGATTAGAAGCTCTCCTCTACTGATCAACACAAACCTCAATATCATAGGGAATTATGTATAAATCAACAGCCAATGTTAAGCTCTCCTCTACTGATTAAAACAAACCTCAATATCATTGTGAATTATGTATAAATCAAGTGTCGATTAGAAGCTCTCCTCTACTGATCAAGACAAACCTCAATATCATAGCGAATTATGTATAAATCAACCGTCAACGGTAAGATCTCCTCTACTGATCAAATCAAACCTCAATATCATAGTGCATTATGTATAAATCAACAGTCAAGGATAAGCTCTGCTCTACTGATCAAAACAAAACTCAATATAATAGTAAATTATGTATAAATCAACAGTCAAGGATAAGCTCTGCTCTACTGATCAAAACAAACCACAATATCATAGAGAATTATGTATGAATCAACAGTCAATGATAAGTTCTCCTCTACTGATCAAAACAGACCTCAATATCATAGAGACGTATGTATAAATCAACAGTCAACGGTAAGCTATCCTCTACTGATCAAAACAGACCTCAATATCATAGAGACGTATGTATAAATCAACAGTCAATAATAAGCTCTCCTCTACTGAACAAAACAAACCTCAATATCTATGAAAGATCTCCTTTAGTGATCAAAACAAACTTCAATATCTGTGAATGATCTCCTATGATCAAAACAAACCTCAACATCATAGTGAATTATGTATAAATCAACAGTCAACGGTAAGCTCTCCTCTTCTGATCAAAACAAACCTCAATATCATAGAGAATTATGTATAAATCAACAGTCAATGATAAGCTCTCATCAACTGATCAAAATAGGCGAAAATAGAATATTTCTAATTAAGATATTCTATAGACTAACATCATTAACCTTGCAATGTCAATAGATTGACCTCTTTAACTTGAACCTTATTAGGGTTATTAGGGATCTCCTCTAGTGATCAAAACAAACCTCAATATCTGTGAATGATCTTGTCTAATGATCAAAACAAACCTCAATATCTGTTAAATATTTCTTCTAGTGATCAAAACAAACATCAATATCTGTGAATGATCTCCTCTAGTGATCAAAACAAACCTCAATATCTGTGAAAGATCTCTAGTGATCAAAACAAACCTCAATATCTGTGAATGATCTCCTATGATCAAAACAAACCTCAATATCTATGAAAGATCTCCTTTAGTGATCAAAACAAACTTCAATATCTGTGAATGATCTCTAGTGATAAAAAACCTCAATATCTGTGAATGATCTCCTATGATCAAAACAAACCTCAACATCATCAAATGATCTTGTCTAATGATCAAAACAAACCTCAATATCTATGAAAGATCTCCTTTAGTGATCAAAACAAACTTCAATATCTGTGAATGATCTCCTATGATCAAAACAAACATCAACATCTGTGAATGATCTTGTCTAATGATCAAAACAAACCTCAATATCTGTGAATGATCTCATATGATCAAAACAAACCTCAATATCTATGAAAGATCTCCTCTAGTGATCAAAACAAACTTCAATATCTGTGAATGATCTCTAGTGATAAAAACAAACCTCAATATCTGTGAATGATCTCCTCTAGTGATCAAAACAAACATCAATATCTGTAAAAGATCTCTAGTGATCAAAACAAACCTCAATATCTGTGAATGATCTCCTATGATCAAAACAAACCTCAATATCTATGAAAGATCTCCTCTAGTGATCAAAACAAACCTCAATATCTGTGAAAGATTTCCTCTAATGATCAAAACAAACCTCAATAGCTGTTAAAGATCTCCTCTAGTGACTAAAACAAACTTCAATATATGTGAATGATCTCCTCTAGTGAGCAAAACAAACCTCAATATATGTGAATGATCTCCTCTAGTGATAAAAACCCCCGTCAATATCTGTAAAAGATCACCTCTAATTATATATAATGACCAAAACAAACCTCACTATCTGTGAAGGATCTCCTTTAACATCTATGGAGGATCTCCTCTAATGACCAAAACAAACCTCAATATCTGAGCATGCTGATCCTCCAGTTCGTGTAATTTCTCCCTGAACGACTCATCCATGTGGATAAACTCTTGAAGAACATTGACCTTGAGATCAAAATCTTTACATTCCAGTTCAAATGCTGCCTCCGGTATCCCCTGTTCTATGTGAATGTTTGTATCCTGCTCTTCATGGACCATTTCTCCAAGCTCTCCTGTAAAACCAGGGTTAGCTAAATCAATATACATTTCTCATATGTCTATAGTGTCTTAATTAAACATTGGGCTGGATAAATGTTTGTTGTCACTTGCCTTGCATGTTGACAAGTAGGCAGTATTGTTTTTAAATTAAGTAGTCATGTATCTTTTATGCTATATATTTTAACATACCTGGTAATATGAAAGCATATTTCTTAAAAAATCCATTTGGATTATTTTCTTCAAAATTGAACTAAATGTATGACAAGTATTCTTCTTATTGACGATAATGATACAGAAATTGAAACTTTGTTCTATACATATATATAAACAGCATTTGAAAAGAAACTTCAAATTTATTAAGCTTCAGAACCTGCTGTTTGTATCTAAATCTCCCTAGACCTGTCTGTGATATAGATCTATACTTACTCATACCCAGCTGTCTGTATCAGAGTCTCCCTAGACCTGTCTGTGGTATAGATACTTACCCATACCCAGCTGTCTGTATCAGAGTCTCCCTAGACCTATCCCTGGTATAGATACTTACTCATACCCAGACTGTTTGTATCAGAGTCTCCCTAGACCTATCTGTGGTATAGATACTTACCCATACCCAGACTGTTTATATCAGAGTCTCCCTAGACCTATCTGTGATATAGATACTTACCCATACCCAGATTGTCTGTATCAGAGTCTCCCTAGACCTGTCTGTGATATAAATACTTACCCATACCCAGACTGTCTGTATCAGAGTCTCCCTAGACCTACCCCTGGTATAGATACTTACCCATACCCAGACTGTTTGTATCAGAGTTTCCCTAGACCTATCCCTGGTATAGATACTTACCCATACCGAGCTCATGCTCCAGACTCTGCTGTTCGTACTTGAGCTTTTCCATGACCTGTTTCTGTTGACCCTGGACTGATTTGACTGTCTCCTTTATCTCCATGTGCTTCTGTACTATGTCGGGAGAGCCCATCTTTAGGTCGGCCATGTTTTCATGAAGCCAAAACTGCAGGTCTTCCCTGTCATTTTGAAGAAGGATAAAAACATTCACTTAATACCAAAGAACTTCAATTTAACCATGGTAGAGGAGCGTTCCAAAGACACTAACAACACAAGACAATCCTTATGGTCTCCCTTATGCAATCTGTCTGTTTTTCAATCAAAGTACAATGTCAAACAATCCATGTCTTAATTCATGTCTAAAATATATCAGAACAATTATATTTGTCCCATATAAATTATAATCTGAGTTTTTCATCACTATCTCCTGAAGGGAATCAGTAAATCTAGTTGCAAATATTTAAAAAACAGTTTTTTTAGTATAAATGCATATCTTCCAGCTGTAATTTAGAACTAGAATACCCCTGTCCTGATAAACTTACTATATAATGGTAAAATTTACACTCTAGATTCCATGCAGTTTGACTGTTTTAGCTGTAATTTAGAATCAGAATATGCTCTTATATGAAGTCTGCACTACTTTAACTAGTAACTTTTGCAATTTTGGCTGTGATTTAGATCTTTAGAATCATGGCTTTTATTTAGCCCTTTCACCCCTATGTAACTTTAGTAGACTCTACCATGCATTCATCTAGATGAGTCTATTATGGTCTACAGTGGTGAAAGGGTTAGTACGTATACTAGAACATTAACATTTTGTTTTGGCAATTTTACCTTAACTCCCATATAGGTTCTGCTGTTTGTGTTTTAAATGTTCCAAAATCAAGATCCAGCTTTGATTCATAGTCCTCAAAGTCCCGATACATATTAGAACATGGTCCTGGCTCGCCTACATGTTCCCGGCGATGTCGCTCTATCTCGCCCTGTAGTCGCTTCCTCAGGCTGCTTAATCGAATGAACTCCTTCTGCCACACAAGTTTATGTTGTTTCATTAAATTATTTTCCTTAGTTTGTTTCGACATTTGTTCAATTTTTTTCACTTTAAGCAACGATTTGTGAGCCGAGAATTTTTTCTCTGCAGCGAGAAGCCTGAGTTTGTCGTAGTTCACATCCTTGTACTTGTTACTCCGTACACCATTGGTGATTCTCATTACGATCCGATCTGGAAATGCAAAACGGGCAAATCTTTACAAAAACAAGAACTTACGTTCATAGTTTAATCACATCTTCTAAAGTTAAAGGTTTATATTTCACTGGTTTAGAATAAATAATCCACGTTATCAAATTATTTTATCCACCAGAATCCCGCATTCATTTTGTCTGTATATTGGTTAGTACCCAGCACACTCCCACATTTGCTTAATCATTTATAATACAGTGGGCACTCAGAAAAGTTCTCCATTACTTTGCTGTATTATTATATATTGTGCATACTCATAACAACCCTATATTTGTTTAAGCTGTTTTATATATACCGGTATATGTATTATAAAGTGAGGTTGTACAATGTATAACATAAAAATGGTTAAGACAATTTAAAGAAAATTCAAGAATATAATACTGCAATGAAACTTCTATAGATTTCCAGTATTTTTCAGTACATTACCAGTGTCATCAGATGTGTACTGTGTGACGAAATCCCTGTTGGTGTCGAGTGCACGCTTTGGAGTCCCCATCTTGGTGCTGGGTTTATTGTAGAATATGGGTTTATATTTCTATGTAATATTTATCTGAAAGAATAAACAACTACATATAAAGATTGTATAACAGTCATGTTATTTATGTTGGCCAGTGTTTTGTATTTGTACATAGAATACTGTGTTAAATATTGTACTAATACTGAATATCCGAGGCAAACTAAGCAATCGTCACTCGTCAGTAATTTCCGTTTACTATCAAGACTTTTTCTGGCCAGTCATTCCATTGAAAAGTGCCAACTTGTTGTTCCGTCACTGTCTGTCAACGCAAAGGGTCACGTTACAAATATTTGAAATACACATATATGTGTGTTGTGACCCATATGGCATATGATATCAGTATAGCATGTATGTGTATTTCAGACATTTGTAACGTGACCCTGTGGTCAACGTTTACTCGTCAAAGATGAGGCATTACTTGTGTTTCATTCACTATCAAAATCCATATATCGTTTCAAGCACTAACTTCACAATAACTGATACATCACACACGCCATCTGATAAATCTTAACACGTACTAGGCTGAATATAGATTGCAACATTATGAATACTAAAAATTGTTTACCTTCCCTACCATGTCCGCCATTTTGGGTAAGGCTACTACCAAAACCAAAAACGTATATTCTTTTTCCGGAAAAATTCCCGGGAATTTCGAGTTATCTCTCTTAGTGTACTTCGGATGGTTTCACGACTTTTCTTACCGGTTGAAGTGCAGATTATCTTCTTCTTTGCTGCTTGGCAAGGTAAGTAAATCAACATGCAAGATTTGATTGTTTAAGTTAAAATAACATAATTCTTAATCCACCAAAAGAAATTGCAAATTTATCACTTACATTTTGTTTCTTTACAAACATTTCTACAAATTGACATCCTGAATCCTAGCAAATCTAGATCTGCTGACGGTGCTGTCACATTGCACGTGCTTTTCACTTGCGATGTGTGGAATTGTTGAATACCAAAGTAGCCTAGTACAGGGGACAATTTATGTTTCTATATATATCATAAATTAAATCAATGTTTATTTAGATCAAAACAATGAATCAACTGGATATACATCTGTATTATGCGATATAAAAAAAGATGGGGAAGGAGAGGTCGGTGGGAAATGCAATGAACAAGAATTAAAACTCAGATGCTTCACATGGCTTTCAAGTCACAGGCGATTGATCCAGACCATATATACAGTGATGTGATCAGACTTTTGTGTGTATGTACAAATGTATTTCAAGAAAAAATAAACAATTTTGCTTCTACAAGATGTTTTATCAAAATCAGCAGCCAGATTAGCTGTGGAGTTTTCATTTTCATATTTTCAGTTGACATATCCTCGTGTTACCGGTTTCTGCTATATTGTATCGTCATGAATAGGTTTCGACATATTATGTATATATTTCCATGCTGATCATTTATCAAGTTACTACAAGACATATACTTGACTCCACAAGGAATTTTTAGACAGTTGGCCATATCGACTGACCTAAAAAAACAACAGAACTTTGTCCAGAAAATGTAAGAAGTTATAAATATAAACTCATTAAGAAAAAAGCATAAATGTGCAGTTTTGCTTAATACACATTAACAGTGATTTCCTTCCTGACCCAGTCTTTTTTGTAGTCTGTCAAACATACAAGAGTATCGTGCGCAATGAGGCCATATAACCTCCTCGCCATTTTCCCCCCTGTTGAAGCACGAAGGAGACATGATCTTATATTGGTAAACACTGTTTGCAAAGAAACTTAAATCTTGTTTTGCCCAGAACTTCCAATTTTCATCAATTTTAGATGGAAAAAGAATCAAAAATAATTTACGGTTACCATCAAACAAAACTGATATTAAGACTGTACAAAAAATAAATACAGATTTTATATTATAAAACTAAATAAACAAAACAAAATAAATTAATTAAATCATATGAATTAGTACCTACTGAAAAATCAATAAGCACAAAATCAATAAGAATGTGCAATTTAGAAAATATTGTTTTAATAATTGGTCCTGATATATAGGTCCTGATGAAGCCCAATGTTCGGGCAAAACTGGTAGACCACATGTACACCAATAAACACAAAAAATCCAGTCCCTTGTTTGTTGCGATTGATGTACCTTAAATTTACTCTCTAATCGCCCTGCGTACCTTTCTGTTATCCAAGCAAAGGACACCACAACGGGACTAACCTTATCCGCGACTTATAACTCATCTCAGCATTGCCTCTACCCTAGGACTTAGTTTCAATAATTAATTCAACGATCAAAGAAAATAGAAACGGACAATATCAACTGCCTACATGTAATTAGCCATCAGCACTATATCTCTTTATATGTCTTGCATTTAAATTTCAGTCTGTAATCAATTAGTAGGGATGAGTATAAATATTGCAAGCAAAGACTTCGAAAGAAGACCAGACTGCAATGATCTGGAAATTGGAATGTGCTGTGGTTTTGGTGCAGGGGTTTTGGTGCACTGACTGTGCAGTCCTGCAACTCTATACTACATGGTATTTGTGGTAAACCTTTATTTTATTCGACAATTTTATACCTGAAACTGAAGGGTGTCTTTTGGGGCCAAGACTTGGGCCTGAGACTGCAGTGATCAGCATGAATTGACCATAATGCAGCGGGTAGCTCAGTTTATTAGATTGTTACTGTCTTAGTGTGCAGCCAGGGTTGTAGATTTCCAAGTTACCCTGTTATAAATTATTACCTCTGACAAATCTTCCCTATTATCTTTGGCAAAAAAGTAAGGCCAGGCTCTCTGCAGTGGATATGGAAATGGTGATCAAGAGTGACCAGCAAGGACTTAATTGCGTAGGAGTGCCCTTCAGGAGGTCAAATCCCAGTTGAACCTGTTCTATTAAATATGGGCAAGCATGTAGATCTAATATTCTACTGATCTTGTTTAAGTTGTTACAGTTTCATGGATATATTATACAGGCCATTTTTATAGCCAATTATGGGCCAACTCCCCTCTCCAATTTTGGCATTATTTTCCCCTATTTCAGTTAAAAATTCCCCCACATGTAACTTAAATACTACGTATGAATATATCTGTCATGGTTCGATTGTGTTTTTATTTTCCATCAGTTTGGCAAACAAGTGAATTATTCTGTTTTCCCTGTGTTCATGTTGTCACTGTTGGTATTAATTTTACGACACTGTTTAAGGCTGGCTTTGTTTAATGTTTATGATTCGAAGTGTCGATAATGAATAGGGAGAACCAAATTTAAAGATGTCATCCAATTTCCCCTATTTTGAAAAAAATACTTAATTTCTGATTCTGTATTAAACCCTGGTTTTATTTTCTCAACTCAAGAACATTTACTACTTCTCAAGCAGACAGTCTTAACATGCTATTTGTTACATGGTACATATTTCTGACCGATAACATGGTATTTACTTGGTACATATTTCTGACGGTTAACATGCTATTTACTTGGTACATATTTCTGACCGATAACATGCTATATTTACTTGGTACACCTGTACATATTTCTGACTGATAACATGGTATTTACTTGGTACATATTTCTGACCAATAACATGGTATTTACTTGGTACATATTTCTGACCGATAACATGCTATTTACTTGGTACATATTTCTGACCGATAACATGCTATTTACTTGGTACATATTTCTGACCGATAACATGCTATTTGTTACTTGGTACATATTTCTGACCGATAACATGGTATTTGTTACTTGGTACATATTTCTGACCGATAACATGCTATTTACTTGGTACATATTTCTGACCGATAACATGGTATTTGTTACTTGGTACATATTTCTGACCGATAACATGGTATTTACTACTTGGTGCATATTTCTGACCGATAATTTGATGCCTTCAACATTTTCTCATCATTTATTTGCTAATATTTGTGGGAGAAAAACAAATCCCAGACAGAAATATCAACTAAAAGGGAGTGTGACTTTGTTTGTTTCTTATAAACAGCCACGGAATTGTGAGATACTGATCTGTTTCTCATAGAAAATTCTTGCTAAAAACTTCTTACATTGTTAAAAAGCATGGTTAGTTTCTTGTACATTAATTGATAGAGCATGTGTATATATCTACATAGCTCTTTCCAAAATAGTAAAAATATCAGATTGTACCGAAACTTATTAGAATAAACTGTTAACATTATATTTAAACCTTTAATCCTCTTTCCCTCCCTTATCTACCAAACAAAAAGTCCCAAGAATTTTAAATATCTTAACCCATCATTCAGCCCCAAGTCATATTTGAACCTTATCAAATCAAAGAATGGATAATTCAAGTTTGAATATACATGTATAAGGATGTATGAGTTAAATAATACATGTATATATGCATGTACAATGTTTACATATATATATACATGTAATTGTATAGTTATGCTAATTTTGTATTTATATATCCTTTATTTAAGATCAAGCTAACCAGCCTGAGCCTCATTGCTGGTATTCCTGAGTATATAGACAGTATATAGTATTACATGATTATATTATGATATAAGTGGTTCATTGAAGAGGAAGTGGCTTAGGTCAAATGTATGTCAAGTGCTGACTCCTTATATTTATAGACCAGTAGTAAGATCTGTATCAAGTTGATGGCAAGTGCTACTGACTGAAGGAAACGTGTGGTCTCCATCTCTAGTATAGCATCGTAGACAGCTTAATGTCTGTGTTAACTGTCAAGGCAGTCGGTATACTATTGAACTCTTCCACCAGACCATTCTCCATCTCTAGTATAGCATCGTAGACAGCTTAATGTCTGTGTTAACTGTCAAGGCAGTCGGTATACTATTGAACTCTTCCACCAGACCATTCTCCATCTCTAGTATAGCATTGTAGACAGCTTAATGTCTGTGTTAACTGTCAAGGCAGTCGGTATACTATTGAACTCTTCCACCAGACCATTCTCCATCTCTAGTATAGCATTGTAGACAGCTTAATGTCTGTGTTAACTGTCAAGGCAGTCGGTATACTATTGAACTCTTCCACCAGACCATTCTCCATCTCTAGTATAGCATTGTAGACAGCTTAATGTCTGTGTTAACTGTCAAGGCAGTCGGTATACTATTGAACTCTTCCACCAGACCATTCTCCATCTCTAGTATAGCATTGTAGACAGCTTAATGTCTGTGTTAACTGTCAAGGCAGTCGGTATACTATTGAACTCTTCCACCAGACCATTCTCCATCTCTAGTATAGCATTGTAGACAGCTTAATGTCTGTGTTAACTGTCAAGGCAGTCGGTATACTATTGAACTCTTCCACCAGACCATTCTCCATCTCTAGTATAGCATTGTAGACAGCTTAATGTCTGTGTTAACTGTTAAGGCAGTCGGTATACTATTGAACTCTTCCACCAGACCATTCTCCATCTCTAGTATAGTATCGTAGACAGCTTAATGTCTGTGTTAACTGTCAAGGCAGTCGTGTGGTCTCCATCTCTAGTATAGCATCGTAGACAGCTTAATGTCTGTGTTAACTGTTAGGCACTCGGTATACTATTGAACTCTTCTACCAGACCATTCTGTGGATGGAATTTGTCTTTCTATTATGTTTTTATGCCACTCCCACCCACCTCCCCTATATAGGGAGGGGGGGTCATATAGTGTTAAACCATGTCCATCCCATTCAAATCAAAATTCAAATCAAACTTGATTTATATTACAACAATTGCCAAACAAGTTCTAACATTTTATATTGATCATGATCCCCTCGCAACGAAAGTTTTAAGGGATATAGGATTCCGCCCGTATGTATGTTACACTCTTTGTCATCGCTCTAGCAACTTTATTTCTCTACTGCAGTATTTCATGAAACTTCATACCATTGTGTAGTATGACCTGACAATACCTTGAACAAGTTCGCATTTCAGGTTTCTATGTTGAAGGTCAATGTCACTGCACATGTTTCTATTTTTGTTCAGAATTTTTTTGTCATCGCTCTACTGTCAGTACCAACTTCATTTCCTTTTACCTATGTGACAATGTGTGAATGCGAGGGGATTTGTATCACTTGTTATATCTTGTTGTTCTTGTTTGCCTGGATGGTAGCACACAAGGGGGCTTACCGGTAGTAGTAATGGGAAGAGAAATCATAATCATGGTTATTGATTTAAATTGGAAAAATCAAACTTCGATATTAAAATGTATTTGAACTTTTGTCTTTATTCACTGTTCAATGTTAGACTGACCCTCAAATATCGAACTCTCAATAAGACATTGGCATGCTAGCAGCACACATATTGAATCAATGGCAAGCCTGTCCATAACTTTCCTCAAAAAAATTAAAGCTGATGCCAATGCTCACGTTTGGGGATATTAATTAAAGCTCTTTGCCCTTACATAACTAAACTATCTGTGCACAGTATCAAATATCTGTTAAGTCGATAGCGCAATTGGACTTGATAGTCCGATGGAACAGCACTTCCAAAATTACAGGACATTGTTGCTTGGGGAACATTGTGTTGAAGTAAACAATTTCTAGTATTTTGTAGGAACAACCATGATAGAAAACATACACAAAATTTGGAGACCTACACTATATCGGCCAGTAATGCTATTGGAGATAGCTCTGGTTACCTGTTCCTGTGTGAATCACCAGGAATAGTTGAAATAGTTGTTGGCTGATACAGAATCACGATACACAGAATCACAATACAGAATCAGGATACACAGAATCACGATACAGAATCACGATACACAGAATCACGATACAGAATCACGATACACAGAATCACGATACAGAATCAGGATACACAGAATTACGATACAGAATCACGATACAGAATCACGATACACAGAATCACAATACAGAATCAGGATACACAGAATCACGATACAGAATCACTATACACAGAATCACGATACAGAATCACGATACACAGAAGCACGATACAGAATCACGATACACAGAATCACGATACAGAATCAGGATACACAGAATTAAGATACAGAATCACGATACAGAATCACGATACCCAGAATCACAATACAGAATCAGGATACACAGAATCACGATACAGAATCACGATACACAGAAGCACGATACAGAATCACGATACACAGAATCACAATACAGAATCAGGATACACAGAATCATGATACAGAATCACGATACACAGAATCACGATACAGAATCACGATACAGAACCAAAACCCGAATGTAACAGGAAATATTATACGTTATTTGTGTGTTAACAATTATCCATAACATATAAAGAGGTAGGTTTGGTCTGTTTCACAGAGACATTTGTATAGGAGCCAAACACTTCCTCACTGATAGTAAGAAACATGAAGTAAGATATTGGTGTACAGGAGATCAAAGTTTTATTGCTGGAAAATAGTGCCTCACTGTCCGACATACACAACCACATTGATAGAACTTGACCTGCTGGAATTGGAGATAGATGTCGCTAACATTAAATCCATTGATTCACTGCTATTGGCCTTTTGTAAAAATAGTACATTTAACACATATGGTCGGTGACAATTTTACCAACAGTCGGTAGAACCATGAACACACCCAATGACAAGCACTTTGGTAATATATATATACTAACTGTGACTCAATCAAAACATTTATAATTTCAATATTGAAATGCTGGTATACATGTACTAAAAATATTTCATGTATTTCTGTTGTTTGTTCTGGTATGGATTGGGACTAAACCAGAGGCTCCTTTAGAACAGAAAGGATTTAGAATGTTTATGGGAAAATTTTGCTGATCCTTTAACTCATTCACCCCCGATGACACCTTTGAACTCTTCCAATTCAATGGTTGGAATAGTTCATCATGAAATTTCAGGTGTGAATGAGTTAAAGAAAGGAAAAAGGTCCTGAAACAGTTTTGCTTCTCAAGGACACAATCCCTGGTCATTATATATAAATACTTTGTTAGCATTTGACAGAAGCACTTTGTAGATACAAGATTGTACCTGATAACCTGGGTGCATACATCTAGGTGAAAATGAACCTGCAATTAAATTGTGCATATAAATGTGTACAGAAGATACAGTGACGCAGTTGAGATCTGTTAGTCTGTAGCCACTAACCCACCTATTGTCCTGCTATCGGTGTAGCCACTAACCCACCTATTGTCCTGCTATCGGAGTAGCCACTAACCCACCTATTGTCCTGCTATCGGGGTAGCCACTAACCCACCTATTGTCCTGCTATCGGTGTAGCCACTATAACCCACCTATTGTCCTGCTATCTGTGTAGCCACTAACCCACCTATTGTCCTGCTATCGGTGTAGCCACTAACCCACCTATTGTCCTGCTATCAGTTTAGCCACTAACCCACCTATTGTCCTGCTGTCGGTGTAGCCACTAACCCACCTATTGTCCTGCTGTCGGTGTAGCCACTTACCCACCTATTGTCCTGCTATTGGTGATTTGAATTATACATCTGAATCTGTATGGAAGGACCCCATTATTTCACTATATCTACCTATACGTTAAACTTAATTGGAATGAAGGTACTGGGTCAACTGAGGATGTTTTTCCCTATGTTTAGGAATAGTTAAAGGCCAGTAGTTTATATAGTGACGATAAAGGGGTGGTAGCTGATATATTATAATTATTTACATGGTACACAGCAGCCTTACCCAATGTCAATAGATCAACTATTCAACATTAATCATGTCAGCGACAGATCTAATATGTCTGTGAAGACATTTTATGTAACACCCTAAAAGTTCAAGTCCTTGAACATGTTACCTTTTTTTATCTGGTCTGGGCTAAAATGGCTGAATAGAAATTCTATCTCTTTATAATTATATGCCAAGATAAATGTCCTTACCACATATACTACTTTATAAGTTAACAGGATGTGTTTAATACATAAATTATGATTCAGGTTTAATCTGTAATTTACACTATTAATCATATTGATGTTATTTACGGTAATCTGATTTCATTGGGTGGAAATTGGAGGTACTTACCATACAATGTCTTAGCTAGAATAAGGCCGACATTGAATGATGATCAGAAATACAATATACCTTTGAAAGATTTAATACAAATGTCTGAAAATTAATCACTCAATTTTTGAAGTATGATAAATTAAATCTTATTTTGAATCTCAAACCACACCCAATATACATGTATATCCTATGATTGTTGATCGTGCACTTTAGTGCAGACTGCTATCATTTAGCTATTCTAATATAGGGTTGTGATACCTGAGATAACTGTTCACCTACAGTACATGTACCAGTGATTCATTTTGCCTTGTTCTACAGCCAAATACAGGCTGCTTTATTCCACTAAAAAGTGTTAAATTATCCCAAAATTAAGAAAAAATGAGAATATATTCCCAATTTTAGAAAAAAACTTGGGTACTTTATCTTCCCAAAGCATTGTTTATCAGGCTGTTGTAAGGGTAAGGTAGAAGAAACACTGTGTTTAAATAATGTACAATACAGGAACCAGTGAAGTGATAAAGACAGTAACCGTTAAAGTTCATCACTTTAAATCTTTTGAATTTAGGTTACAGTGACTGATACTTCATATTTATTGGTATGGTACCCCTGTTGGTTGTCCAGAAGTCCTTCAGTGGGTATTTACTTGTCCAGCCATTTGCATCTAAAATATATTTTAATGAAACATAATATAAATTTGAATATTAACTTGGTTAAAATTGAGGTCAAAAGTCAAAGTTGTTTGTTCAAAGCATAAATATCTTTTTAGAGAGTTCTGATAAATCTTCATTAGATATAAATTATATCACAATCTTCTTGCTCAATTTTGAAATAAGTGGTTGACTTGAAAAAAATAGCCAGTTGAAGGCTGACACGTATGCTGTTGGTGATAAATTCACAGAGGATTTTATTTTGCCCTATTCTCCGTCACCAATAACAGCGTAAAAATTAAAAACCAGTTAATATTAATTTCCAAAGAATAATAATATCTGTGAATACATATATATGTAGAATAAAATAAAAAATCTGTCGGATCTTCTGCTAGGCCTTTCTGCCTTCTAGGGCTTCTTCAGGCGGATTGATGTATCTATATATGTCCATACACTGATATAAAGAAAAATTCTGCTTACCCATTTACTGCGAATATATTCAATATCGTATTTTACTTTGATGCAACATCTGTGAAATGAAATCCATCACAAAACTTACCATCATGACCAGAATATTTTACCTTGCAGTTTTGTTAAATATTTATTTAAATTCTGCAAACTATACTTTTGTTTGGGACAACAACAAATTATTATCCCGACAAAATTAAATAACTAGAAAGTTGTTTTGACCTCAACATATTCTGACAAAATAGCCAGTTCAAAGTTGATATATAGCAGGCTGGTATTTTGGCAGGGGTCTAAAAAGTATCTGGGGTACATTTTGGTAGGGGTCTAAAAAGTATCTGGGGGTACATTTTGGTAGGGGTATGAAAAATATCTGGGGGTACATTTTGGTAGGGGTCTAAAAAGTATCTGGGGGTTCATTTTGGTAGGGGTCTAAAAAGTATCTTGGGGTACATTTTGGTAGGGGTCTAAAAAGGATCTGGGGGTACATTTTGGTAGGGGTCTGAAAAGTATCTGGGGGTACATTTTGGTAGGGGACTAAAAAGTATCTGGGGGTAAATTTTGGTAGGGGACTAAAAAGTATCTGGGGGTAAATTTTGGTAGGGGACTAAAAAGTATCTGGGGGTAAATTTTGGTAGGGGACTAAAAAGTATCTGGGGGTAAATTTTGGTAGGGGACTAAAAAGTATCTGGGGGTAAATTTTGGTAGGGGACTAAAAAGTATCTGGGGGTAAATTTTGGTAGGGGTCTAAAAAGTATCTGCGGGTACATTTTGGTAGGGGTCTGAAAAGTATCTGGGGGTACATTTTGGTAGGGGTCTAAAAAGTATCTGGGAGTACATTTTGGTAGGGGTCTAAAAAGTATCTGGGGGTACATTTTGGTAGGGGTCTAAAAAGTATCTGGGGGTACATTTTGGTAGGGGTCTAAAAAGTATCTGGGGGTACATTTTGGTAGGGGTCTAAAAAGTATCTGGCCAGGGATACGTTTTGGAAGGGGTAAATAAAATGCCTTTATTATCTACAAGCATTGAAGTATTGAACAAATGTTTGTGTCTAGTTGCAGCCACACAAGCAGACATAATAACCTAGGTAATTGTAGACATTAACTGTTAGGCACTGTATATGTACATACTGTAACTTAAATCTAACATTTAAAATAGATATAAAATTAAAAAATAGAGCATATACAGCTAAAATATCAAATGTATAAAAATGAAAGTAGATTCCCACAAAGATAGGATCCCTTTGTGGGTAAATGTCAAATGGTTGAAATATAATAAGACTTAATGTTAAAATTCAGACATTATAAAATTTGGATAGGTATATCAGTGTAAGTACAGCACGATAAATGCTGTGGGAAAGTGCACAGGGTTATTGTGAGTGATGTCATGTGTAGCTAACTGCTTGTCTATCATTTGACTGGTGGCTTGACGTAATACAATACCTAGCTAGCTCGCCTATTCGAAGAATAGGGGGGCTAATGTAGTCACCCCAGCGTCGGCGTCAGCGTCGGCGTCCCACCTTCCGAGGTTAAAGTTTTGGTGCACATTTTTTCCAGACAGTGTTGGATCATCACACTCAATACACAGTTGTCTATTATGAGTTTAAGTCATTTATTTCGAGTGTAAGCAATGTTCTGGGCAATATTTTCATATTTTATGACCCAAAAACACCTTAATTGGACTTAGTTTGATTTGAGGTTAAAGTTTTTGTCAAGTTTTGTTGGGTAGTGTTGGACCACCACCATCAATAGGCTGTTGTCTATGATAAGGTTGAAGTATTTGTATTGAGTGTATAAGCAATGTGTTGAACCATATTTTCATATTTTAGCGTCCAAGAACAGCTTTATTGTACTTTGTTAATTTCTTAACAATCGCTTCACATAGATGTTTCTACACATTTAACAGTCCTTGAAATATCATGGTGGTAAGTGAGGTGGCAAATAAAATGACAGGCACTAATCAACGTTTTACTATACGTGTATGTGTTTCTACTGATAGTTGCAGTATTATAATAACATACATAGGCGAGCTATGCTGGTGTCCGACAGCTCTTGTTCCTATATGCAGTAAGCTCCCCATCACCTGGATGTTCACACCTTGACTAGTTACGTTATAAGTGCCCGGGCGGGGAAAGCTACGGTCTAGGTACATGAACAAAGTGGCTATGCTTACCTGTATATTAGACCGTATCCATATTTGTTGTAATTTTACATGTGTCGATTTGGGTTGTTTTAAAACACAGAAAACACTCATTCTAAAACTTAGAAAATATAGATAGAAAGATAAGCTAACAGATGTAGCTGCAATCTAGAAATATAATAAAAATCAAGTTTATATGTTTAAACACAAAACCGTATATATTATTAAGCCATTCCTCAATTTACACCCAACCACGATTGTTATCGCACAATTTTCGTCCATCGTGTGCACAGATGTGCGCAAGTAATAATCATCCAGATTTCTATCGTTCACACATCGTGCACACATCATGCACACACCGTGCGCACACAGCACATCGTGTAACTTTGTGAAATCCCACAACTGTTACTATAAAATAATTAGGCAAGGACACTTCCGTTGAAGCTCAATCACTAATTAGAACTATAGTTTATAGTAGTCTGATGTATAGGGTTCGAATCCTGTCTAGCCCTGTTGTATCATTTTTATACCGAGAACACTGTTGTTGATTATATTTTGTTTATTTCATATCTATTATTTCTCATAAAAGTCCTGCGAGGTATAGTTCTATTTTCAGAAATGATTTATCAAAGCTATTTTCATGCTGGAAAATACGGTTTCCAATACTTAGTTACAGTTTTTGGCTGTGGTACGGGGATCCTTAAAACATACCTTACAGCTAAGATGCATCCTTATATTACAAAAAAGGTCCTTTTCTAAGGAGAATAAATAGATCAGGGATGTTGCAGACTGAACTCTGTCATCTTCCCTGAAATATCTACTTAATATTAAGGAACCCTGTTCCAATGCACTGTGCTTTTGTAATTTTTTTTGCATATAGCTCCCTTTTGTTTCATTTTGGATATAACTAGTTGTTTCCAAACACTTCCACTGACCCGAGGTAGCTCAGCTGGTTAGAGTGATTGTACATCAACCTGAAGTGTTGGGTTCAAATCCTGGTATAGCTGCTCTGTATATTCTAATTCGTTTATTTTGTCTTTAATATTTTCTCATAAAAGTCACGCAAGGTATGGTTTCCTTTTCAGGAATGATTTATCAAAGCTTCAGTCATGCAGGGAAAAGAGTTGACAATGTGTGTTACTGTTTTGGGCACAGGTACAGAGATCCTTAAAGCTATAAGATTCCTCCTCTATGATGTTTTAAATCAATTAAAAGCTGGTGAAAGTTTGATGTGTAGTGCTCATACAGCTAGTTATCAGCTATTGGAAAAAAGTAATTGCCCAGATAGTGATACAAACGTGAGCCCATTCCAAAATATTCATGCATGATGACTTTACTAGTTCTCACACATCATTCAATCCTGACTTAAGTAACAATCTTGTGTTTTAATTACATGTAAAATTGAATTATCATAATTTACAAAAGCAGAGAAATTTATGAAGTATGGTGTACAATTTTAAATATGGAATATACATACAACATCTAGAATTTTCTGATGTCTGGTCATCATCAGGTCCCCCACTGAGGCTACTCAAGAGGGGACTATATATACAATCCATCTGTCAGTAAGTCAGTAATTCATCTTATCTGGGACGTATCTCTTGTACTATGTCATTTACAAATGCCAAAGTTTGTAGTTAGTAACCTTTTTGTATACAGGGGTGTGGCATGCTGTAATCAGGTCTCCATACATTTTTGTGTGCCAGGCCTTTTGGGATGGTAAAGTGTTATGTACTAAAACTGGGTGTGGCATCCTACTACATGTATACAGAGTTATGGCCCTTATAATTAGTTCATTGTTGATAACAAAGTTAACAACAGGGGAGTGCCCGGGGAGGTCATGGTATGAGGCATTTTACAGAGATTGGGCATTTTTAATTCTTTTTAAATATTTTCAGATAAATAGTATTGTCGTAAACATCACAGCCAAGTCGAGGTTGCATACTTTTCTCTTCATTTTCAATGTTAGCTTCAATAAATACAGTTGCACATAAACCATATTCTACTTCTCATGAAAAGATCAAATTGGTTTGTTTATCCCATCCAGTGTTCGACAATTCTTGATATTTTCAAGTCTGCACTTATCAAAATTGTTGACATTAATGTTTGTTTTATGGGTGGTCGGATGGCACATTGGAAGCCAATTAAGTCTCACCTTTGACAAAAACGGCAGGAGTTTAATTTCCCAAACCAATCCCCACCCCATCCCCACCCTGTAAAAAAGGTAGGGGTTGCCTGCCCCATCAGGTGGATTTTCTCCAAGTACCCCCATATTAAGACCCTTTGTAGCAACAAACTGTTAAATGAAAGTTGACTATCTTGTTTCATAATCGTTGTAATGTTTGAAAATTGTTTGAGCAATTTGTTAATAGTATCATTAACATTTGGTTAAGCTATGTTTATGTTGAGGGCATATTATAGTTAACCCTGGTGTCCCTAGTATTTCTATTCTCTCCTGAGGAAATAAAATATTTAAACCTTAAACCAAAAAAACAATGAATAATCTAATTTGGTTTTAAACAGCTGGGCAGAGTTTTGAACCATTAAGGGCCAAGGAAATTACAATGCCACCTCAGACTTCTACATATTGAGAACTAACAGAGATTCATTATGTGGTTACAAAGATCTGTATCAGTATGAGTATGTTAGCTTATTAAACAGATATATAATAGGAGATTCTGATCGGTCTACCATGATGTTGTAATGTATCTGTAACAGGCTGAGTGGGTCAGCTTATTAAACAGATATATATAATAGGAGATTCTGTCTACCATGATGTTGTAATGTATCTGTATCAGATATAACAATTATATATCAAGATGACCTTCACACGACCTTGGCCTATCCTGTGTATTAGGATGTCATTTAGATTGAACAGGCTTGCTGCCATGCTATAACTATTCTTCCCACTCTCAATTGGTGCATACCATCATATATTGTGTGTACCACAGTAATAACTCAGTTGGCAGTTTCTCTCAAAGCAATGCTTTCTGTCAAATCAATTTCACATTTACCATCTAAAAATATTTCACTTCCTGTATGTAGGAAACGGTCGATTTACAAACATTTACTGAAGTTTCTTTGAAGATGTTTAAATCAAATTGAGGTTTTCAATTTTTTTCTTGCATTTCAAGTTTGGAATGGATTGTTTTGGATTATTTAAATGACATTGAACTGAATTTCAATTGGGAATAGGTAACCAAATAAGTGTGTGTGTATCTCTGCCTAGTGTTAAAAATACTATTAACTTACAAAAAGATGTAAATTAACCAGATGTTTCTTTAAAAAGACTTTAAGAAGATGCTGACAATGGCAAGATCTGTGTATTGTACTGTACCAGTGTTGAAGGGCCAGGCTGCCCACAGCCCCAAGGCATGGTTAAATGAGTCCTGGGATGTTGCATAACATTGTTCGCAACACAGGCTTCAAAGAAACATCTGCAGATAAACTCTGCATATAATGTTTATTATCTTTAATTGATTTTATCACCAAGGCAAAGTTATTTAATTATGGTGGGTGTTTGGAGCTCTAGGTTTAAGCTTGATGATGTCAAAAAATATAAAATTAAAATGATTAACATAACTGGATTTGTCATGTCTAGCTGTAGAATCAATACAATTAAGGTTGGGCATTGTTATACATGTCATGGTCGCTCTACAAATACACAATAGAGATATATACATAAGTTAAAATCTGCTCAAAAGACCTATACACATACACCCTATTAAGAATCCTATCTCATAAGAGAAAAACTATATGCTGGAAAGCGTTCACCCAGTCAAACTTTCTCCCTTTGCCCGTACAATCCATATTTGCCCAGTTTTATAATTTCCCCCTCCCCACATTTAATTGCTACCGGTATATTGTGTTGTTTAGTAGTGTTTGTTGTAATGATAAAAGCGCCCTCATTATCGAGGGCAAAAAGGCAGAAATCAAACATCAGCAAAAGCTTGATCCTGTAATGTTTTTCATCCTTACTCCACAACTTATTAGATATTGATATTCTATCAAGAGACCCCCTCTATCAGGAACCAGCTATTAAAAAACACCTATAAAGATCGCACATCTCATATATCAAGAAAATCTCTATTAGGAAAATCTCTGGTAAGAGAACATCTCTATTAGGAAAATCTTTGGTAAAATACTATCTTTATTAGAATCATCTCTGGTAAGAGACCATCTCTATTAGGAAAATATCTGGTAAGAGACCATCTCTATTAGGAACATCTCTGGTAAGAGACCATCTCTATTAGGAAAATATCTGGTAAAATACTATCTTTATTAGAATCATCTCTGGTAAGAGACCATCTCTATTAGGAAAATATCTGGTAAGAGACCATCTCTATTAGGAACATCTCTGGTAAGAGACCATCTCTATTAGGAAAATATCTGGTAAAATACTATCTTTATTAGAATCATCTCTGGTAAGAGACCATCTCTATTAGGAAAATATCTGGTAAGAGACCATCTCTATTAGGAACATCTCTGGTAAGAGACCATCTCTATTAGGAAAATATCTGGTAAAATACTATCTTTATTAGAATCATCTCTGGTAAGAGACCATCTCTATTAGGAAAATATCTGGTAAGAGACCATCTCTATTAGGAACATCTCTGGTAAGAGACCATTTCTATTAGGAAATATTCTGGTAAGAGACCATCTCTATTAGGAACATCTCTGGTAAGAGACCATCTCTATTAGAAACATCTCTGGTAAGAGACCATCTCTATTAGGAACATCTCTGGTAAGAGACCATCTCTATTAGGAACATCTCTGGTAAGAGACCATCTCTATTAGGAACATCTCTGGTAAGAGACCATCTCTATTAGGAACATCTCTGGTAAGAGACCATCTCTATTAGGAACATCTCTGGTAAGAGACCATCTCTATTAGGAACATCTCTGGTAAGAGACCATCTCTATTAGGAACATCTCTGGTAAGAGACCATCTCTATTAGGAACATCTCTGGTAAGAGACCATCTCTATTAGGAACATCTCTGGTAAGAGACCATCTCTATTAGGAACATCTCTGGTAAGAGACCATCTCTATTAGGAACATCTCTGGTAAGAGACCATCTCTATTAGGAACATCTCTGGTAAGAGACCATCTCTATTAGGAACATCTCTGGTAAGAGACCATCTCTATTAGGAACATCTCTGGTAAGAGACCATCTCTATTAGGAACATCTCTGGTAAGAGACCATCTCTATTAGGAACATCTCTGGTAAGAGACCATCTCTATTAGGAACATCTCTGGTAAGAGACCATCTCTATTAGGAACATCTCTGGTAAGAGACCATCTCTATTAGGAACATCTCTGGTAAGAGACCATCTCTATTAGGAACATCTCTGGTAAGAGACCATCTCTATTAGGAACATCTCTGGTAAGAGACCATCTCTATTAGGAACATCTCTGGTAAGAGACCATCTCTATTAGGAACATCTCTGGTAAGAGACCATCTCTATTAGGAACATCTCTGGTAAGAGACCATCTCTATTAGGAACATCTCTGGTAAGAGACCATCTCTATTAGGAACATCTCTGGTAAGAGACCATCTCTATTAGGAACATCTCTGGTAAGAGACCATCTCTATTAGGAACATCTCTGGTAAGAGACCATCTCTATTAGGAACATCTCTGGTAAGAGACCATCTCTATTAGGAACATCTCTGGTAAGAGACCATCTCTATTAGGAACATCTCTGGTAAGAGACCATCTCTATTAGGAACATCTCTGGTAAGAGACCATCTCTATTAGGAACATCTCTGGTAAGAGACCATCTCTATTAGGAACATCTCTGGTAAGAGACCATCTCTATTAGGAACATCTCTGGTAAGAGACCATCTCTATTAGGAACATCTCTGGTAAGAGACCATCTCTATTAGGAACATCTCTGGTAAGAGACCATCTCTATTAGGAACATCTCTGGTAAGAGACCATCTCTATTAGGAACATCTCTGGTAAGAGACCATCTCTATTAGGAACATCTCTGGTAAGAGACCATCTCTATTAGGAACATCTCTGGTAAGAGACCATCTCTATTAGGAACATCTCTGGTAAGAGACCATCTCTATTAGGAACATCTCTGGTAAGAGACCATCTCTATTAGGAACATCTCTGGTAAGAGACCATCTCTATTAGGAACATCTCTGGTAAGAGACCATCTCTATTAGGAACATCTCTGGTAAGAGACCATCTCTATTAGGAACATCTCTGGTAAGAGACCATCTCTATTAGGAACATCTCTGGTAAGAGACCATCTCTATTAGGAACATCTCTGGTAAGAGACCATCTCTATTAGGAACATCTCTGGTAAGAGACCATCTCTATTAGGAACATCTCTGGTAAGAGACCATCTCTATTAGGAACATCTCTGGTAAGAGACCATCTCTATTAGGAACATCTCTGGTAAGAGACCATCTCTATTAGGAACATCTCTGGTAAGAGACCATCTCTATTAGGAACATCTCTGGTAAGAGACCATCTCTATTAGGAACATCTCTGGTAAGAGACCATCTCTATTTGGAAAATCTCTGGTAACGGACCATCTCTATAAGGAAATCTCTGGTAAGAGACAATCTCTATTAGAAACATCTCTGGTAAGAGACAATCTCTATTAGAAACATCTCTGGTAAGAGACCATCTCTATTAGGAACATCTCTGGTAAGAGACCATCTCTATTAGGAACATCTCTGGTAAGAGACCATCTCTATTAGAAACATCTCTGGTAAGAGACCATCTCTATTAGGAAATGTTCTGGTAAGAGACCATCTCTATTAGGAAATATTCTGGTAAGAGACCATCTCTATTAAGAAAATCTCTGGTTAGAGACCATCTCTATTAAGAAAATCTCTGGTAAGAGACAATCTCTATTAGGAACATCTCTGGTAAGAGACCATCTCTATTAGGAACATCTCTGGTAAGAGACCATCTCTATTAGGAAAT